>NW_026652029.1:0-64821 GCF_029873635.1 Malania oleifera
GCCCACGTCAGGGTTTAACCAGTTTTTGGCCACTCCTATCAAGTGTCTATCAAATCCACAAAATTTATTGTCAATATAGGGCATAGAAGGTACAAGATTTAAGCTCTCTATTTACAAATTAAGGTAGTCACATCTTTTTGCAATGGCAGGCTAGGTTTTGTGTCGGTGGAACAAAACAAGACTGGGGATAGGGACCCAAAGGGTGTGGTTTAGGTGCGTAGTGAGGGCGGGGAGTGCCTCTCACATAGTCAGGTGTTCAACCCGCAACGGGCTCATTTCCGCCCCTGGACTATGGAATTTAACCCTCCTTTGGAGTGTGGGATAACTTCAAGGATGCGCGAGGGATTAGTCGTGGACCATAAAACGGACGCGGTGGATACCGGTGCTAATAACCCGGTGCGTAATCCAAAAAATAAAAATGGGATAGGGTTTATCTATACTAAAGCAAGTGGTATTTTGTATTCCACAATGGTGCAAAAGTATGAAATTTAATTGTCGTTACATGCATGTTAGCTATGTAAAGGGATAGGATTATGTTAATAAGAAAAATAAAACACCCATCATTCTCACAAGGCAAGGTTTTTTGGTAGTTTTATGGGTTTCATTGGCAAGTAAGCATATAAATGGGTTGGATTTATATGAACATGACTTTGTCTCAACAAGCCCCTATGTCTTGGTTTTGTCCCAATTGGTAGAATACTTCCAACATTAGTATCAAGTTGTTTTAATTTTTTATATATGGGTCACCAATGGAGAGAAGCGTTTTTTCGGACTTGTAGGTTGAAGATATAAAGAGATCAAATCTTAGTTGTTAAACACACTCCAAAGTGTTACTTGGTCCAGAAGTAGTGGATTGTTATCGCGCCCGAGGACGAGTAATTTATACCGAGTTACCTCGTAAATTTCTTGTCTTTTCTTTTTATTATTTCTGATTGGTTTTGATGGCTTTAATTTTTCTATATTCAATATCAATATATGGGGTTGGGGCACAAGTGGGGTGCCCAACACAAACAATGGTATCAGAGATAGGTTGAATAGTGTTGATATGAAGGTGTTCCTCTGGTAGGAGTCCTGATTTGTTTGATGCCTAAGAAAGACGTGTCTAAGTGAGTGATCAGAGAATAATGGATGCTCTAGTCGCTCCCTGGAGGTCGGTCCTGGTCAAGTGGAGTTCTAGGATTAAACAGAGTAGACACAGTTGGGATCTATTCACCTTAGGCTTTTTGCTTTGGTGGTTGCTATTTTGAATGTATAGAAGTATGCGAAGAAGAAAACTAGTGCAGCAGTAGAAGAAACTCTGTCCACACGAACTCCAACTCCTTCAGCTTCAACATCATCATTGAAGACGATAGCTAATGCTCGGTTTAAGGTGGAGAAATTTGATGGTACCAATAATTTTGGAATGTGGCAATGTGAGGTGATAGACATCTTGTATCAACAAGAACTAGATATTGCTTTGGATGATAAACTGGTAGATATGGGTGACATAGATTGGGAAAAGATCAATCGTCAGGCATGTGGTACGATTCGTCTGTGTCTCGCCAAAAATCAGAAATATTGTGTTATGAGGGAGACATCTGCAAAGAAATTGTGGAAGACATTGGAAGATACATTTATGACCAAGAGTCTGGAAAATCGACTCTATTTGAAAAAGAAATTGTTTCGCTTCCAGTATCAACCAGGTATTTCGATTAATGATCACATAAATGCTTTCAATAAAATTTTGGCCGCTTTATTAAATTTGGATGAAAAGGTGAAAGATGAGGATAAAGTCATATTGTTACTGAATTCTCTCCCTAATGAGTATGAACATTTGACCACCACTTTATTGTATGGGAAAGATAAAGTTACTTATGATGTTGTTTGTACTGCATTGATTAGTACTGAATGTAGAAAGAAGGATCAGAGGGTCCATAAGGAAACAGCAGAAGCACTAACAATAAGGGGACGTTCTCAGAGTTGTATGCCTGGAAGGAAGAGTAAATCTCATGGGAGGAGTAAATCTAGTGGGAGACCTATTAAAGATGAATGTGCCTTTTGTCGTGAGAGAGGGCATTGGAAGAAAGATTGTCCTAAATTACAGCAGAAGAATAAGGGCAAAGCACATTCTAATGCTAATATAGCCAATGATGATGGAAGTGAGTTAGATTTTTCTCTTGTTAGAACATCTTCGTCACATTATTTTGGTGAGTGGAATTTGGATTCTGGTTGTTCATATCACATGTGTCCCAATAGGGAATGGTTTTCTAATTTTGAAGAATTAGATGGTGGGGTTGTTCTTAAGGGAAATGATAATACTTGTAAAATAACTGGAATATGATCAATATAGTTGAAATGTCAAGATGGAACTATTAAGACCTTGATTGATGTTACGTATGTTCCAAGCCTAAAGAAGAATCTGATTTCATTGGGTGCCTTAGAATCTAAAGGGTTCACTATCACTTTGAAATATGGAATCTTAAAAATTAAATCAGGTGCGCTGGTGGTGATGAAAGGAATAAGGAAAAATAACTTGTATTATTTACAAGGTAGTACAGTTATTAGCTTAGCAGCTGTTGTTTCTGAGAAAGATGCAGGTTCAGATACAACCAAGTTATGGCATATGCGATTAGCACATGCAGGAGAAAAATCTTTGCAACAATTAGCTAAGCGAGGTTTGTTAAAAGGTGCAAAGGTGTGCAAACTTGAATTTTGTGAGCATTGCATTTTGGGAAAACAAACTATAGTGAAATTTGGCACAGTAATCCACTAGACTGAAGGTATTTTAGACTACATCCATACAGATGTATGGGGGCCCACAAAAATGGCTTCGTTGGGTGGTATACATTATTTTGTCACTTTTGTTGATGATTTTTCTAGAAGAGTTTGGGTGTATTCTATGAAGCATAAAAATGAAGTGTGTGATATTTTCCTTAAGTGGAAAAAATTAGTTGAAACTTAAACTGGAAAAAGATTAAACGGTTCAGATTAGATAATGGTGGTGAATATACAAGTGACCCGTTTATAAAGATATGTCAGGATGAAGGTATTGCTCGACACTTCACAGTTCGAAATACACCACAGCAGAATGGGGTGGCAGAGCGCATGAATCGGGCTTTGCTGGAGAAAGTTCGATGTATGTTGTCTAATGCTTGGTTAGACAAAAGGTTTTGGGCTGAGGCTGTTAGATATGCGTGTCATCTCATCAATCGTCTACCATCATCTGCAATAGAGGGAAAAACACCCTATGAGGTATGGTTTGAAAAGCCTGCTAGTGATTATGAATCTTTACATATATTTGGTACTATGGCTTATTATCATATTAAAGAATCTAAGTTAGATCCAAGAGCCAATAAAGCAATATTCTTGGGGATAAGTACAAGAGTTAAAGGATACCGTCTTTGGTGTCTAGAGACGAAAAAAATGATTTTAAGTAGAGATGTAACTTTTGATGAACTTGCGATGATGAAGAAAACAATACGCAAGGAGTCACGAGTTGAAGAGAAGACTAGTGGTACTCAACAACAGGTGGAGGTTGAGACAATTTTGGGAAACCCAGTGAGAAATGAGACTACACATGGTAACTCTCCAGTTATGGTGGGGAATAGTGTACAAGAAGAGGAGATTTCAATTCGAGAATCTTCATAGCAACAAGAATCAATTGTTTCTGAAAGGCCAAGACGAGAAATTCGAAAACCTGCTCCGTATACTGATATGGTGGCCTATGCACTTCCAGTTGTGGATGATAATATTCCTTATACTTTCAAAGAAGCAATGAGGAACTCTGAATTAGACAAGTGGAAAAAAGCAATGGATGAAGAAATGCAGTCTCTTCATCAGAATCAGACTTGGGAGCTAGCCCAACTGCCCAAGGGTAAGAAAGCAATTGGTTGTAAATGGGTTTATGTATAGAAAGAAGGATTTCCAGATGCAAATAATGTTCGCTTCAAAGCTAGATTGGTAGCTAAGGGCTACGCACAGAAGGAAGGCATTGATTATAATGAGGTATTTTCTCCAGTTGTTAAACATTCTTCCATTCGAATTTTGTTGGCTTTGGTAGCACAATTTGATCTTGAACTAGTTCAACTTGATGTAAAAACTGCATTTTTACATGGTGATTTGGAAGAGGAAATCTATATGACTCAGCCAGATGGATTTCAGGTTGTTGGAAAAGAAAATTGGGTATGTAAACTGGGTAAATCGTTGTATGGTTTAAAACAGTCTCCAAGACAGTGGTACAAACGATTTCATCAGTTTATGATGGGTCAGAAGTACATCAGAAATAAACATGATCATTGTGTTTATTTTTGCAGACTACAAAATGGATCTTTTATATATTTACTCTTGTATGTTGATAACATGTTGATAGCTTTAAAGAATAGGGAAGAAATCAACAAGTTGAAAAGTCAGTTAAAACAAGAGTTTGAGATGAAAGATCTTGGTGAAGAAAAGAAGATACTTGGCATGGAGTTTCGCAGAGATAGAATGAGAGGAAGAGTTAGTTTGTCTCAGAAACAGTATTTGAAGAAGTAGTACAGAGTTTTGGCATGTCTGAGTAGTCAAAACCAGTAAGCACTCCTCTTGCTCCTCATTTCAAACTTAGTGTGGCTTTATCTCCTAAATCAGATGAGGAACGTAAGTATATGTCACAGGTTCCTTATGCAAGTGTTGTTGGTAGTTTGATGTATGCGATGGTTTGTACTAGACCTGATATTTCACAAGCTGTTAGTATGGTGAGCAGGTATATGCATGATTCGGGTAAAGGACATTGGCAATGTGAAATGGATTTTGAGATATATTATTAATACGATTGATATTGGTATAGTAATTGAGAAAAATAATACTATTGATCAACGTGTTGTTGGATATGTGGATTCGGATTTTGCAGGTGATTTGGATAAACGTCGTTCAACTACTAGATATATTTTTACATTTGCTAATGGTCCAGTGAGTTGGAGGTCTACCTTACAGTCTACCATTGCCTTGTCTACAACAGAGGCAGAGTACATGGCAACTTCAGAGGCTGTTAAGGAAGCTATTTGGTTACAGGGTTTACTTGAAAATTTAGGAATTGTTCAGAAGCACATGGTTGTATTCTGTGATAACCAGAGTGCTATTCACTTGGCAAAGAACCAAGTCTACCATGCACAAACGAAGCATATCGACGTTCGGTTTCATTTTATGTGGGATATTATTGATGGAGGGAAGATACTTCTTCAGAAGATTACTACAACTGAAAATCCCACAGATATGTTGACCAAGATTGTGACAACAATCAAGTTCAAACATTGTTTGGACTTTATCAATATCTTGCAAGTCTGAATAATTTTGGAAGGCTTCGATGATGTGGAACTCCAGAAAATGTTGGTGACTGAAAAATTTGTTAAATTTATCGTCAAGGTGGAGATTTGTTGTTTTTGTCCCACATTGGTAGAATACTTCCACATTAGTATAAAAGGTTGTTTTGAATTTTTTATATTATTTGTCCCACATTGGAGAGAAGTGTTTTTTAGACTTGAGGTTGAAGCTATATAAAGAGCTCAACTCTTTATTTGTAAAACACACCTCAAAGTTGTACTTTATCAAGAAATAGTGGATTGATCATCAGCGCCTGAGGACGTAGGTAATTCTATACCGAACCTCGTAAATTTCTTGTCTTATTCTTTTTATTGCTTTATTATTAGTTTCTGCATTGCTTTAATTTTCTTATATATTCAATAGTAATAGTTATAGTATTGGTGTTTGGCACAAGTGGGGTGCCCAGCACAACAATGTCTAAAATAATTCTTAAGTAACTTTAGCATTAAAAATAAATCTGTTAAAAAGTCTTATGTACGCTACTAGGAATATTTTAAATATGGAAAGACTTACTTAGAATCTATACTACAAGCTATCCTAATATTTGGGGGCACAATTAGGGATTAGGAAGTTAAATTATTTGCGGACCCTAAAATGAAGAAGGTGGAGATGAAGCTAGCTACGTGGAAATCACTTTGTATGTTGCGCATGGAAAGAGGGGAAAGTGGGGGCTCACCCTAATCAAGAACATACTATCCAACCCACCTTTATATTTTATGTCCTTTTTCTCAACTTGAAATCTTAAGAAAGGACCAATATAATTCTCAAAAAATTTCTATAGGGAGGGCTTCATCTAATTCAGTGGCATAAGAATGAATAACAATTAGAAATGGACTTTAAAAATGTGTTTGATTTGATTGTTAAGTTAGGCCAAAAATCCTTAGCTTATATTTGGTGCAACCCACATGATAGTTTTTATAGTCAATCAAATTTAATTCAATTCAATTTACTCTAGTCTTGCAAATCTTAGTCATCAATCAAACAAAAGTGCCTATGAATATTTATGATGGGAAAGACCAACTTATGCAAAAAGATTTTTGTTGTATATGTTGACAGAACTCTAACTCTTGGTGCCTAAAATTACATGTTTCTTATTCCGGTCATAGCTCATTAAGGCTATACTAGTAAGAGAATACATTTTATGGGTTTAGAAAAAAAAACAAGAATCAAGATAGTGTCAAGGTTTCTCAATAGATTCCGAAATGATCAACGAGCAAATAATTGCATCCTAAGAAAGAAATACAAGGATATTTCCATGTTGTCAACGAACAAAGAAGTTAATCAAGCTACAATAAATGAAGTTGCATATTAAAAGATCAATCTAGCACTCCTAGCCAAAACCTTGTTTTATACGTTCTGAGTATCTCATAAGCATCTCAGCTTGTTTGCCACCACTATAAACTATCTCTCCCCCCCCCCTCCTTCCTTTTTCCTATTTTCATATGAATTTTAACTAGTTTGTACTTTTTTAATGCTAAAAAAATGATAAATTATGATGCCCTATTTTGAAATTAGAAAACATTGGGGAAAGAAAAGAATAATATTAAGAAATTCTCTTTTTCATGTTTGATTATTGAGGAAAGTGAAAAAGAAAATAAAATCAATAAATATAAAATTGATTTTATGCATCAATGACATGTGATTTTTCTTCATTTTTAAATTGAACAGGAACATTTTTATTTTTAATTGTATTTTATATAGAGAGAAAATACCATGGAGAATGAGTTTCTTTCTTATTTTCTTTTATTTTCCTTTTCTGAAAAAAAAAGATCTTTAATTCAAAGGGAGCCTAAAAGAACTAAATGAATTTTTAAGAGAAAATTTTATAAAGCAAAAAAAAAAAAAGGCAACAAAAAAAGTATAAAATAAGATGAAATAAAATAAAAATGATGAATTGAAAAAGGAAATACGAAAAAATAAAAGATGAAAATTTAGAGAAAAATGAAGACAAAAACTAAAAATATGAAAGGGAAACAATAGTTGTTAACTTATAACGAGTTTACGGATTACGCCCCAAATAGAAAAAGTGGTTTTAATAATCGGAGTCACCAATTTTTTTATTTTCCTTTGTGGAACTTGGTCCTTATCTTGTGATCTTATTGAGGCTAATAATGAAACCTAAAATTCTCTAAATTGTAAAAGGTTGATATATATTTTCGATGCTTGAGTTTGGATATACAATTATGTACGCACAAGGCATTAACACCCCCCCCCCCCACACACACACACAATATACATTCACTTGTTAAACAATATCACTTAATATGTGAGCTTTCAATGTCGTTCTTTAATTTAACAATACTTACCTCATGATATAACTTAATTTTTTTATTTACTAAGTATTTAAATATTAGTGTTGGCCCTAGAGTCGAGTCTAGAAGGAGGATGGATGGACTCTTTTGCATATTTTCGCTTTTCTCTACAAAATATAAAACTTGTCAAGATACAAACAATTTTATCACAATATGTAAAATATAAATAATGCACAAGACATAAAATAAAAGAGTGGAGAAGAAAAGCTTGACAAATAATTTTAACGTGGTTCAGCCTCTTGTCTACGTCCACGCCTTAAGACACACTCAAGGATTCCACAATCCACTATAAGTCTCCTTCACCGACGGAGAAGCCTTTACATACGAGAACAAATCCCTTTCGCTCACCAAGAACTGCAAGGCTCACCAAGAATCCTTGCAATTCAGTTCACCAAGAACCTTCAATCACGGTTCACCAAGAACCCTTTGCAACTTAGTTCACCAAGAACCCTTTGCAACAAGAAGATAAATTACAAACAAAACTCCTTGAATGAGTGAATATTTGATACAACACAAACCTCACACAAATCTCTCTAGTAATGAATTAACACAAGATTAAAGAGTAAGAGAGATTTTGAGCACTTGAAATGATAAACTAAATACAAAGTGCTTTTGAATGATATACTAAAGATGTTAATCACTAAGAATCATGTTTAAACAAGCATTTGGACTTATATTTATAGGCAAAGGAGTGAACTAGCCGTTTTATGGTCGTTGGGTATTTAATATTAAAAAACTATTTTGAAAATTAGTCATTTTTTGCCCGTTGGTGTTTTGTTTCCGACTCAAACCATCGACAATTTTTCTGAAACCGTCAACTATTTTTCCTTGAAATTCTTTAACAAGAAAATTGTGACATTTTTTCTTGGCTTTTCGTAGGTACCAAGATCACCCTTTTTGGAGTCTTCTAGCAAAAGTTATGCTTCAAATACTAAAAGGTGTTTAGGAAATTTGAGAGGTGCATAAATGATGTTTTATACCCAACTAGGACCAAGTTTTTAAAAGATTAAAACCCTAATATGATTTAAAACTTGTCCCTTATAAAAATACATTTGAATAAAGGATATTTTTATAAAACTCTTGTTTGGACTTTAAAAACTCATGAGTATTGAACTTATGATTTGGTAATATCCTAAATACTCTTTTGTTCTAGTATGCATATGCAATGTGCTCAACTCTTACTCAATAAACATGTGTTAAACAAAACTACAAGAGTTTCAGCAAATACTATCTTAAACACTCCCCATTACATATGTTTCTATGCTAGCTTCCATTGCTATGTGCTTGAACTCTTCTGATTGAGTGTCCTTTTGGTCTTTGCCACTCGAATGTCTACTCAGTCCGATCTTTACCTTTGATCCAGTACTTTCATGTATTTGTCACTTGTACTTTTACTAACTTGATCTGCAAATATAGGTTAAACTTGGAACTACAAATAGGTTAATATCATCAAAATAAATTACATATGATTATATAGCCACTAAAGCTAACAATCTCCCCCTTTTTAATGATGTCTAACCTATTAAGATTTTACTTGATCTTTGCATTTGAGTTTGTACTTATCATAGCTTGATATGCAAAGATTAGTTTACTTAGAACCACTAATGGGTTGTTATTATCAAAACATGACAATTAGGATTATGTAGCCGCAAAGGCTAACAATCTTCCCCCTTTTCGATGATGGCAAACCATTGGTGTTTTTACAGGATATAATTTACAAGCTCCACCTTAATTTATGCATATTGTTGAATGAAAATTTTACTCCCCCTTACTATATGCATATAAAGCACAATTAAATCATTCAACTAGATATGTCATATACATTGGAGCTTTATAACATGCAATACAAAAATTAGAAATTTCATTAAGATAAAACAACAAACGAACAAAACTTTCATTAAAATAGATTAAGTAACAAATTTGAACTTTTATTTAAATTGTTTTAAGCAATACCACAGATTTGCACTGAGAGGAATGGTGTATTCTTAAGAGGGGGGCTGAATTGGGTATTTAAAAATTCAAGGTCAATATACCCCTATTTAAAAATCCACAAGCAGTATTACACAACCTATAGTCTTTCTATAAAATCTCAAATCCCACAAATGTTTAAAGCATGTATGTAAAGCAATCAATGCAATAAATAATCAAACATACATGTACAGAAATTAAAGTGCGTAAATTAAATAGAGTATGGAAGAGAAAGTAGACGCGATATTATTATCTAGGTTCGGCCAATTGTGCCTGTAACCCCCCAGAAAATTAATATGCATGGAAGTGTAAAAAAAAGAAAAAAAAAAAAGAATTCTGAAGCAATGTTTCAGGATCAATTTAATTTGACCATTCTAGAGAGTTCTTTCCTCTCTCACGCCAAATCTCTCCCCTCATCTCACCATCTCTCCTTCTCTCTCCTCTATCTCCCTCTCTTCTCAATTTCTTCGGTGAATCGAGCGCCGATCGGAGAACAGAAAATACCACTGGATTCCATTCTCTGCCACCGTCAATTTAACCGGAGTGGATCTTTCGTAGGAGCATCGTAGGCACCACTCCTAGGGTAAGGTAAACCCACTCTTTCTCCTCAATTTTTCTCAAATCTTCAACCTAACTGACGATCTGAAATCTCCACATGGTTTTAGGAGCATTTCTCTTCAAGTCTAGTGGAGTTGATTTTTGAACTGTATTTTCCAGGCACTACTACAAGGTTAATGTAAGATTTAGGGAATTAAGCAAATTGATTATTCTTGGGAGTTTAATTGTTTATTTGGAGTTTATGGACCTAAGAAATGTTAAAATAGTATTTTATTTGTGGTTAATTTGATTGAACTAGGGTTATTGAATCAGGGTTCGGGTGAGCGCCGCAGGTATGGTTATGGGGTCCCTGTTGGCGTAATTTCTAAAAATCAGGTAAGGGGAATAAATTACGCCAGTAATTTTGTGACTCAACTGGTTAAAATGGAAATTATATGTGTGTGTGTGTGTCTATATATATATATCATGTGGGTTTTGAAAAGCCAACCGTTTGAACTGTGATTTTGAGCCTAGGGCCGTGTTATTAGTTATTATTTGCGACAATGGAATGATTAAAGTAATGGATTTTCTAGATAAATTGTGGAGATAATTTAACGTGTATTTTCGATAAAACAGATGATGAACATGGGCTAGCTTATTATTTCAAATGATATAATTATGCATATTATTCAAATCGCGTGGCATGAGTAAAGTGAATATACTGTGTTGAATTATGATATATTTATGAGATCTTGGAAATATTGAAATGTGTTGAGAATATATATTGTGTGTGATTGTTTAAAACAAAGCTAAATGTGAATGTTAAATTGCAAGTTATGGTTTGAAAATTCTGGTGGACCATAATAGGCATAGTACTGTTGCGCATGATTATTGAAGAGCTAGTGCACCCACACGTCTTAGAGAGAGTGTGGAGACGGGATGGTCGATTGTGTTGAGAAGGGTAAAGTCCCCTTGGAGTCTAGACTAGTATGGGAACAGTCAATCTAACTTACAAATTGAAGAGGTTGTTATTGATTTAACTCTGGTGGGCCAACCAAGGTTAAGTCCAGCCTACAGGTCATACAACCCATCATGGGGGGAAGCATGACAGTGTTTATCCATTTGACAATGGGTTCTAAATGCATAATTGTAAATTTAACCAATGTATAACATGAGAATAGGGTATGTGAATACAAATTATGTGATGTGAAATGTGGGAACATATTATGCGATGCGAAATATTATGTGATGACAAGTGAAATGAGATTATGTGATGTGAAATACTGAGAAATGTGAGAATTGAGATCATTAAGAGATGAGTATTATGGAGATAACAGATACAGAGTAAAGAATAAATGTATTATATATTGTAGTATTATATGTATTTGGGGCAAAGGTAAACTCTCCGCTCGAGGGCTTGCTGAGAAAGGCGAGTGCCCTGATAGGTATCAGATGGAGCCATACCGGGCTACATAACGTATTAGGGTAGAGGGAAGCTCTTGTATGGGCAGGTAATCTTCTCTATCCTTCGAAACTTTCACTGATAAATAATTGTGTGATTGTTTGTGAATACGAGACAAACTATCCACCTAAGGTCTTATTGAGTAAGGTAAGTGCCCCGATGAACATCAGTTGTAGTCATACCCGGTTGCATAAGGTATTAGAGTATAGGGATGCTACTTGTATGAACAAGTAATCACCCCAATCCTTGGAAAACTCTTATTAATAAAATACGTTGCATGTGTGTGAGTAGGGACAGAGAATGATTTCATAATTGTGGATTAATTTGAAAATGATGATTATATTTTATACACAAACCTCATGATAGCCACACACTGGTATTAATCTATTGTGTCTTACTAAGATGTATCTAACTCGATATGAATTTCATCTTTTTCAGGACCTTCGCGTGATCGAGCTCAGTGAGCTCGAGGCTAGGTTTGCTGGCATAGCATTTTTGTGAGAGAGTACAAATCTTGAATGTATTTTTGGGTTTATGTTTTAGTTTTCTAAGAATATATATGGATACTAGATGTTGGGAAATTTTTGGGATGCTTATATAGAACTCTGGTATATTATTAAGGATGTTATTTATTTTTTCGCTGCGTGATTGAGGTTATGGTATCAGACACAGGTGATTGGATCACATCACACCCCGTGCCCCACCTGGCGGGTTCGGGGTGTGATAGTGCCTACGTCCTTGCCTTGGGCAAACCACCCAAGGATCCCACTACTTTACTCACTTAACTGGGTGGAGCGACACTGTTTACAATACTCCTTACAGGGTAGAGTCCTCCTAGCTCACTTATTGGGCGGAGTCAAACTGTTTCTCCTTACAGGGCGGAGTCTCCCTAGCTCACTTACCGGGTGAAGCCAAACCGCTTCTCCTTACAGGGCGGAGTCTCCCTAACTCACTTACCGAGTGAAGCCAAACCATTTCTCCTTACAAGGAGGAGTCTCCCTAGCTCACTTACTGGGTGGAGCCAAACCGGTTACAAGTATAAAATTTTTGTACAAATAAGTGCTTCTAATAAGCAAAGATGTACAATTTAAAGCTCTAGATGCACTCTCAAATGATATGAAGTTAAGCTCAGTAGAGTAGGTGTATTTTTCTCAATAATGTTTTTGAAATCTTTGAACAAGATATATATGATAAAAACTTCAAAGATTCCATCCTAATAAATATTTCTCCAAAAATATTTTTCAATAAAAATGTAGGAGAACCTAGAGATTTGCTTTCAAATGTTTTTTGCAAAATAAGATATATCTATGGAAGCACAAGTGCAAAGAGGCTTTTCAAGCACAATATATATTAATGTAAATGTGTGCTCAAGTCCTTTTGAATAACTCTCAAAATTTCTCCAAAAATAATTTGTGAGATGAAAGAGAGAGGAGAAATTTGATGGGTAAAACAAAATCTTTCAAGCAATGTATATGAGTTTATATATGCTCAAGATTTTGTAAAAATAATCCCAAAACAATTTTCTCCCAAGAATATTTTTCAAAATGAAAAAGTGAGAGATTTGAAAGTACAAGCAGAATAAATATTTTAAGTGCAATAAAAAAAAATGTTCTCCAACAATGATGTTCAAAATAAGGGTGTAGGAGAAACACTATGATCTCTCTCAAAAGTTTTTATTAAAATAAAGAGAGTAGGAGAGAGTATAGAATTTGCCCCAAAAATATTTTTGCGAATGAATGTGGGGGCAAAGCTTTGATTTTGAAAGAAAAATGCCCAAAATATTTGAGAGAATTTTCAAGCTAATCAAAAGCATTAAATGTGCTTTAGAATGGCCTATATATAGAGCTCTCAAAAATTTTGACTATTAGGGACACGGGAATTAATTAATTTGTTTAATTACAAATTAATCACATTTTTGCACTGAAAATTTGAACAACCCGAGAGGTTCGGTCGACTAGGGAAGGTCCCGGTCGGCTGGCCTTTGTTAAATTTTCAAATTTCTAAGAAGGCCAGTTGACTGGATACAACACCAGTCGGTTGGCCCTTGGTGATTTCCAAAAGACCAAGAAACAACATGCTGGGCCAAAGTTCGATCGGCTGGGCCTTGAATGGCCGGTTGACTGGGGTACTTTTAAGGCATATAGGTCAGTTGGGGCTTCAAAACTGGCTGAAATGAACATACTAGTTGGCTAGGGCTTTCGTGCTCAAATTGGGCCTATCAGCTAGGCTTTGAAAATCAGGCCAAATAATAGGGTCAGTCAACTAGGCGACTGATGCCTGCAAAGGGCCGGCCAGCCGGGCTCTTTGTAAAAATGAATTTTAGCCCCTTTTTGACCTTAAAACAATTTCAAAACCTTTTAAGTGATTTTAGTTTTTATGAAAAAGATTTTTCAATGAAAGGTTAGGCCCTTTAAGGTCTGTCTATGGTTGTTCATGAGCTTAGCATCATATCATGCAAATCATGCATTATTACAAAACAATCTAAATGCATTACAAATTAAATAACATATATCTTCTTCTTCTTCTTCTTCTTATGTTCTTCACTTTTCAATGAAATACGCCAGATTGTATGAGCTTTAAGTCCCTCCTAACTTCCATTTTCCCTTTGTCTCATGTGCGTGCCAAAATATAAACCTATTCACATACTAAATATACACATAAGATACTTATGCTTTGTCATTATCAAAACAAAGATCAGACTCAAGAAGTCAACATGTACTTAATACACATACCTATAGTAACTAATCTACAACACCAACCTACTTCTCCCCCTTTAATCATCAAAAAGAGAGGAAGAAGTCATTTAGCTTAAAATTCCCTAAAAACATATTAAGACCAGCTTCCATGTTGGTGACGCGAGAATGTGTTGAACCAAAACATCAACCTGCCTTAGTCGATTTCCATTGACGGTTTTCCCAGAAACTGTCGACGGTTTGGTGCATAACCAAACCATTAGGTTTACTAAATTGGCGGAAGCCAATGTCTCGGGGTCCTGGGGACTTATTCTGACTGAAACAAGGGGTGGGTCTTTACCAACTTAAAAATATTCGATGTTAGGGAAGCCAAAAAACGCGAGTGCCTAGCGCAAGCTGCAATCTTTCTAAAGTTCCCACGAGTAAGAAGGCTAAAGCCTTTACTATAGATAGGACGCCTATTATTGAAAACTCAAGGAAAGCCTTTTTTGTATTAATGCGCTCAAGCATGCAAAGAAAGCAACAAGCGAGAAAAGTCATATATATTTTATTAGTAAAGCCTAAACGCCCTTTACTAATATAATATAAGGGTCTTCGCTCTGCTTCACCACTTGGTTAGATATGGAGCTGGAAAACGATTTTTATGGGCTTTAGCCCATTGCTGAAGCCCTTCTTCAGGACACTCTTTAGTGAAGTGCCTCTCAGGTGAGAGACAAGAACGAGACTAAAGAACTTCTTGCGTTAAGTGCCTCTCGGGTGAGAGGCACGAGTGAGACACAAGAGGCGCAAGTTACGCCCCGATGAGCTTTGCGAGCCTCAGTTCTATCTAACCTCACTTCATTGTTCGCGGCTTCCATGATTAATTCCATACTTTATGAATAATGGATAATAATTAAAATAGAATTTTATGATTGTAATTGATTGAAAAACAATTGATTGAGTACTTATGAGTGGAACTCTTAACAGTAGTATGGATTAGATACTCTTACAAGGGAAATTTCAACAATGAATAAATAAGAGTATAAGAAGAAATTTTTCTTCTTTATGAATCAACCATAAGTTGGTGAATGCTTAACAAATAATTGCATTACGCAACATATTGATGCCCATGGCTGACTGTGGATTTAGATAAGAATGAATGTTCATTTGGAGAACCCATTATTGCTTTGAGATATTTGATAAGGTGAATTTCTTGTCTATTCAATGTTTGACACGAATGAGTATAAGGACCTAAAAAGTTTCCTTTTATCCTACCAAGTTTCATACTTGAGCCTCAAAACGACACTTTATTTAGTTAAAGTGTGATAAGGGTAATACCAAGCCAGCTCATCACTTGGCTATCAAAAGCTTCCATTATTGTCACTATAGGGGACAAATTTTCCTCTAACGGTAAAAGATGACGATTTATGTCACAAGTTAGCAGCTCTAGGATATGTCCTTACAAGTTTTAGCAGAATATATGATATTGAATTTTCCTAAACATTTTGTTGAGCACTTGAAGCTATTATTGAGCAAATATCTCAATAGAGTGAATCTTAGAAAAGAGGGATATAATTCCTATGTCAAGATAATCTCTCCTTGAATTACTTTGGTATTGATTCCATATTAGCATCCAAATAATGACTCATATATATATATATATATATATATATATATATATATATATATATATATATATCTTGGTATGGGATGCTTATCAGATTTGAGTGTAGCCCAAGGGCTATTTGCTAATTCAGTACAATCATGATTTCAAAGTAATTATAAGTGGACATTTTCCTTAAAGATTTCATGCTTGGGATTTAAGCATGATAAGTATGTCCTTACAATTTGATAAGCATCCCATACCAAGAGATATATATATATATATATATATATATATATATATATATATATATATATATATATATATATATATATATATCTTGGTATGGGATCCTTATCGGATTTGAGTGTAGCCCAAGGGCTATTTGCTAATTTGGTACAATCATGATTTTAAAGTAATTATAAGTGGACATTTTCCTTAAAGATTTCATGCTTGGGATTTAAGCATGATAAGTATGTCCTTAAAATTTGGTGATGAGCATGTAGGGATATACGAAACTTTCTTTAACAATGCTCTTGGTAATAGGAGACATGTTCTCCCAATTAGCCACTAATGGAAAAGTACCATAAACTAAGTATATGCTCATAATTTTTAGCAAGAATATAATATTACGAATAGATCAAATTGATTGTGATTTGTTAATCCATATGGAAGAGAATGCTTTTTCGTTAACAATGGCTAAGAATTTTCCTAGAGGTCAAGCATAGAGGGAATACTCTATCTCGAGTCAATATAGCTAAGAAACCCTAGTAGACACTTCTAAATGATCCTAATGTGATATATTTTGTTAAGTACTAGTAGATTATTGCTAGAAATATTTCACTAGCCGAATTATTTGTGATGACTGGATTTTCATTTTGAATGCCCTTGAATTTGGATCAAGCATTCAATGTCAATGTTCCAAGATGAGTTTAGGGTTGGATGGTATGCAATATTTAAGATGTTATGAATGACTTCCCTAAAACTCAATTCTTATGTAAGGGATAAAACATGTTATACTTTAAATATACTTACTATGTGTCCAAATTTAAGCATATATCATCAAAATTTATATAATTAAGGAAGACATCTGATGTAATTGGTGTATTCCTAAGAGGGGCTAAATTGGGTATTTAAAAAATTTTCATAGGTCAAATCCAAATCCCATTCAGTATAGCACAACCTAAGATCTTTCTAAGCAGTCTCAATTCCCTTAAGTAATCAAGTATGCAAATATTTAAAATAGATATGGAAATTAAATATTTGAATACAAATATCACATCATATCCCATTTAAATTTAAAGGTATGTATGTAAAAATGATTTTCCAATTAATATAAACATACACGAGTGCAGCATATCTCATTTAAATTAAATGTGTGCATGCAAATAGTTTTATCAGTGAATAAACAAGCATACACAAATGGAAATTAAAGCGCAGAAAGTAAATGAGATAAAGAGAAAGACACACGGTATTTGTTATCGAGGTTTGGATAAACTAGCCTACATCCCTGCCTTGGGCATACCCCCTAAGGATTCCACTAACCCTGCTCACTTAACAGGTGGAGCAGAAATTGTTACAACCTCTCCTTATAGGGCGAGGTAAAACCCAGCTCAATTACCAAGCTAAGCCCAACTGGTCTCCCTTACGGGGCCATAGACTCCTCAATTCAATTTACCAGGTTGAACCAAACTAGTCTCCTTTACGGAGCAGAGATTCCCAAGCTCAATTAACAGGCTGAGCCAAATTGGTTTATAAAACAATTTTTGTACATAAAAATGCTTCTGAAAATAAGCAGAGATGTATACATTGAAAGCTCTAAAATGCACTCTCGTATGATATGAAATAAGCTCAGTAGAGTAAGGTGATTTGCTCAAAATAATATTTTCAATCTTTGAACAATGATGTATATGATAAGAACTTCAAAGATTTTAAATCCAAATAAATATTTCTCCAAAAATATTTTTCAATGAAAATCAGGAGAACCTAGGGTGTTTGCTCATCAAAAATACTTTTTCAAATATATGATCTTTGATTAAAAAATGAAGTATGCAATGAAAACTTCAAAGATCTTAAACCCTCAAATAATCTTCCCAAAAATGAAATTAAAAAATTATAGTTCCAGGGAAGCAAGGGATTATGCTCAAAAATGATTTTTGCAATAAAGAATATAAGCTTATGAATCTTGCAATGGATGTACAAGATTCACATGCAATAATGAGTTTTCCAAAGATATTTATCAAGAATAATATGGGAGAAACTCAAAGATTACTCTCAAAATGATTTTTGAAAGAAAAAGCTTAAGTGAGAGTAACTACTTTTGATGTAGAAGAAATAAATGCCCAAACAAAACAATGCTCTCTTTCAAAAGTATTTTTCTAAGGAATGAAAAGAAAAAGAGTGGGAGAGAATAAAAAAAAAAATTACCCCAGAAAGATTTTGCAATAAAAATAAAAGTGGGGGAACTTTGATTTAAAAAAAAAATATTTGAGAGAGTTTTAAAATTGTTCAAAGTTGCTAAACAAAGTTATGAAGGGGGTATATATAGATTTATGAAAAATATGACCATTGGGGACATGCTTGGTATTTTTCAAATTATTTAATTAAGAAATTAAACATATTTAAGCACTGAAAATTAGACCAACCCAAGAGGTTTGATCGATTGACGCTAGCGTCGGTCAGCTGAGCTACATTAAGATTTTGAATTTTTCTCTAGGTTTGGTTGACTGCGCAAATCACCGGTTGAATGACCTTAGGCGATTCTGAACCCTTCGTGGGTTCGTTAAGCTATTCTAATGGCTGATCGGCTGAAGCTATTTTTCAACTAAAAGCATCGGTTGGCTAAGGAAGGTAGAAAGGTCAAGTTCAGAGGTCGGTCGACTGCGAAGGTTTTGTCTTATTAACCCTATTTTTGCTCGATGAGGCATAGCCATGTGATTTATAAGAGGAACCATAACTTACATTATTTTTGTAAAGATGATTTCTTTTTACTCCTAAGAATTTATTTGGGGTTTCCTTTCCTCTTTTGAATTTGTCAATAGTTTTACAATGATCTTCATCTTTCTTTTTCAAGAGAAAATTTTCTTTTAAAACATTTTCAATTTGATTTTTCAAATTTCCTACTTCTTCTTGAAAAATTTCATGGTCTTTTTGAGTATTTGAGGTAAGCTCCTAAATTTTCATTTTTAAGGTGATATTTTCTTCTTTTAGGGGGGAACAAAGACAAGGTTCCTTTAGTTTGCATTTTGACAATTTCTTTTTCTCTAGATTTTTGTTCTTTCTTTTGATTACAATTAATTCATTATATATTTTAGTGCATGTGATTCTTAATTCATTATATAAAGGAGCATAATCATCATCATCATCAGAACTTACCTCCTTCTGTTCGTCAGCTATGAAGCAAAAATGTGCTTCTTTCTCTATTTCATCATTAGTGGACAATCCATCGATTTCATCCCAAGTAGCAACATTCATGACATTATAATCCCTATTTTGAAAATTCCCTTGGTTTTGGTTTAGAGGGCAATTCACCATGTTGTGCCCAGTGTTATTGCAATCATAGCATTTAATGCTATTATTGCTTGACTCTTCTATTCCTATTTGTTGCCTTCTTTTAAGAGTTTTTTAAGTTTTATTGTGAAGAACACAATATCATCCTCACTATCTTCATCTGTGTCTTGGTGAGTAGCACTTGATGAATCCAATCTTAGGCTTCTCTAAATTTCTTGCTTCTTCAATGGTTTGGAGAACTTTTTGAATATAATCTTCTAATGAATAAGTTCTACCAAGTGCTCTTAAGTTGTTTATAAGGTGTGTGAACCGAGTGATCATGGATGTAATTTCTTCACCTTCATTTATTTTAAACATCCCATATTCTCTAACTAACATGCATATATTTTATTTTTTATCTTGAGATGTGTCTCTATAGGTGTTTTGAAGCATATCCCATATTTCTTTTGTGGATTCACATCCGCAAATACGATTATATTCAACATCATTTAAAGAACATTTAAGACAATGTCTTGCTTTAAAATTGAGTTGTACTAACCTCTTTTCGCTCATTGATAGCTCCTTTATAGCCTTCGGAATATTGTCATTTTTGTCATTTTTCTTTGTGATGGAGAAGTTTCCATTCGAGATAATCTTCCATAAATCCAAGTCATATGATTGAATGAAGATCATTTGATTTTTCCACGAGAGGTAGTTGGTGCCTTTAAACCTCGGTGGTTGATATATGGATCGTCTTAGGGAAGAAAAGGTGTTCACCATATATGTAGTTGATCTTTTCGCTCTAGAATTTACTCTAATAACTCAAGCGCCTTGCTCTAATACCACTTGTTGGTCCTAGAGTCGAGTCTAGAGGGGGGGTGAATGGACTCTTTTGCGTATTTTCACTTTTCTCTACAAAATATAAAACTTGGCAAGATACAAGCAATCATATCACAATAAGTAAAATATAAATCATGCACAAGACATAAAATAAAAGAGTAAGGAAGAAAAGCTTGACAAACAATTTTAACGTGGTTCAGCCTCTTACCTATGTCGACGTCTTAAGACACACTCAAGGATTCCACAATCCATAATAAGCCTCTTTCACCGGCAGAGAAGCCTTTACAAACGGGGATTTGAATTTTCTAGCTGTTATATGCCCAGAAATTTGAAATCCCAAGAGGTCCGGTCAAATGAGACAGGGTACAATCGATTGGCCCTAAGGCGATTTCAAATTTTGCGAGAAACGATCTGCTGGGCCTGATGATCCAGTCGACTGGGCTTAAGGCCAGTCAAATGGGCATTGAACATTCAAACTGGCGCCGGTTGGCTGCGCCTTCTAATTCTGTCCATTACGCATGCTCTGGTCGACTGGGCATAAAAGACCTTGAATGGTCAATCGGCTGGGCCATATAAAATTACATTTTTGGCCTTCTACACACGCCGGTCGACTAGCCTCAAAAGGATTTTAAAGTTCTAGTCGATTGGACCTTAATATAATTGCCCATTTGCACACGTCGGTCGACTAGGCCGGTATGGCCAGTCGACTAGGCCCTTTTAAAAATTAAGTTTTGCTTTTTTTAAAGTTCAAACTCATTTCAAAACCTTTGTATAAGTTAAACATTTTATGAAAAAGGTTTTTCATGAAGCTTGGAGTCCTATGGTCAATCTAAGGTCATTAATGAGCTTCAAATTAAACCATATAAAATGCATGCACATTCAACCCTAATTACTATTACAATTGAAAAATAAACAAAATCTTCATACTTTTGGTCCTTTTCAATCCTATGGAATACGCCGAGGTGTGATTTATTAGGTGCTTTCACAGCTTCCATATTGCATCATCATCTGTGCCTTCTGCATCATGAATCTGTTCAAAGACTAAACACACAAATGAGCTGTTGTGGTTTGTCATAATCAAAACATGGATCGGACTCAAAAAGTCAACAATGGAGGATCCACTGCAATAGATGAAGCAACAAAGGAAATGAAGGACAAAGGGGTTTCAAGGTTGTGAAAACACATACTTATTCATATATGCCTGCCTGAAGGGTATCGATGGTGTTGTACAAGTCAACTTGGATCTCTAAAATAGTAGGGGTAGTAATGCAATAGTGGTGATAAGTTCTAGGAGCATCCATTAGGTGGAGCCTCCATTATTTTTCTTCTACTACTAGATGTAGCATGGCGCCACATTGCATCATATGTTAACTTGTCAGAATACATTCTCTTGAAAGGCATTGATGCTCATAGGCATGGACGAGAAGGATGTGTAATCATGTAAACTCATGCTCTGTAATGCTATATGTGAAATGAATGCATCCTTGTTTCATTAAAACTTTGTGTATGATAAATTGTCTTAAGAGTTAAATTGCTAGATTTTGGTGTAAATATAGGTAGCCATCATTTGGCTGACTAGTGAATCCTTAAAGAACCTTATGGAATTATGTTTTCACTTGTTAACCGTTGAGCCTAAACATGCAAACTAATTTCTTCTTAAGTCAGTAAACTAGAACAACCATAAGTTTGGAGCCCTTATTAAATGGAAATTGAATTGAAACATTGGCAGATGTCAAAATGAAGGTAGGTTATCTTCCAACTATCTTGTTAAATATGAATATGATCCTTTGTTAAGCCCAATTGAGCCATACATTTATTTCTTCATGACTTGTTATAAGATCACCCCCACACTGAGGTAGTTCCATGGGTATGGAGGAGAAAATGAGTAAAAATGAAAAGTCAAAAAAAAAAAAAAAAATCAAAAGAAGATCAAAACCAATTTAAAAGAGTGAAGCAAAAGGCCAAAAAAGTGTTAGGGGCAAATTGAAAAATAATGACGGTAAAACCCTCTAAAGGTGATCTTTTTACCAATTCAGAACCTCAACTCGAGAGAAATTTGAGCCTTACAATCCTTTCCTTCTTTAGCCCGTAATCTAAGCCTGCATTACTGTGATGCCCTGTGTTTTTATATATTTATAGTCAAATACCTCTGATACCATCATAATAATTAACAAAGTCCACCCAGACCCAAGGTGGGGTACCGGGGATACACCTGTCCATATTCATATTTTATTTATGCAGCGGAAAACATAACACAACCAAAATTTAAATACAATACCAGGGTACTACAGTCTTCCAAAAATATACATACCAACCCCCGAAAATCATCAAATCCTCCAAGTTTGCACATACATTTACCTAGTCCCAAAATAAGAACATACCCTGACTAATAATAATCTACTCCTTCTTAATCTTGGAGCTTGATTCGCCTGACGTCGTGGATTTCCTGAAATGTTTAAAATCTATGGGTTGAGACACCTCTTAGTAAGTAGGAATAAATTATTATCAGTGTGTGGAAAATGAGTTTCAGTGTATTACATCATGTTCATAAAAATATTAATTTAACTGAGGAATCATGGAAAACTGTACTCATATCCATATATATATATATATATATATATATATATATTTGTAACCATATACTTTTCTAAAAAATATAATCATACTCAATAAATATCTTTGTGTACAAAAATATTATATCTGTCAAAGTACAATCATATGAGTGTATCACGTCTGTAATGAGGTACCCATTCATATCATCGTCATGTAATTACCCCACATGACCGGGTTGTACAGCCTGAAGGCAGGACCTAACCGTGGCTGGCCTACTAGGTTAGATCAAAATACCTCGTTTGTAGTACGATTAGCCCATCGTAGCCTGGTTCAGACCTAGGAGCAGTCAATATCTCTCCGAAGGTTCAACCGACTTCCATTACCATCACGCTCCCTGAGCTGTGTGGTTGCACTAACTCATTCACTAGCAACGGTACCGTGCCCTCATATCAATTATCAATCGGGTTCTCATTTCCATCACTCATTATACATATAAATCCATTTTCAAAACTTTCATTTCTCATAAACATGCTCAAGCTCATGAGTATCCATGTGTATATACCACATCTCGTCTATAACTCATGGTTGTTCATCAAAGCCTATAAGTATCCATGTGTATGTACCACATCTTGTCTGTAACTCATGGTTGTTCACCATATCTATTAGTATAAAATCATCATATTTGTATATATATATATATATATATATATATATATATATATATATATATATATATATATATATATATCATATATCATCATATCATATCTGTTAAAAACATGTCTGTGTAAATCTCATTTCATCATATCTGTGTAAGACATATCTGTTCATATCTCATATCAAAATAACTATTTATATCTCAACATAGGCCATATTGCATCATATAATATATTCACCAATTTATATTTCAGTAATCAAAATCATTTCTCATGCCACACAAATTTTCAGTAATATTTAACGATATAATGATTATCCAGTAAAACATTAAATAGTTCCAAAACTATTATTTCATATATGTCTGATAAGTCAAAAAATTCACATATAGTATTTTCACGTCATATTTCGATTTAATCAATTAGACTTCCCAAAAGTCCTGACATAATTTATTCCCCTTACTTGATTCCTGGAGATATGCCCGCAGGGATCTTAAAGCAATGTCTGCGGCATTCACACAAATCTTTGTATTAACACACCCTAGTTTAGTTAGCTCAACCTCGGAATAATTACTATCCTAACATCTCTAGACTCACACGCTCTCATTAACCAATTAAATTCTAAAGAAAACACAAGTATGATCCACCTTCCATATTTAAATTTAATTTTTAACATATTTAAAAACACCAATATGATCAAATCCCCGTAATTTATTCTAATTCCAAAATATTCCCAGAAATCTAATTTGATCAAATCCTAAAAATTTAACTTAATTCAAAAATATTCCCCAAAAATTCTATTTAATCAAATTCCTACAGTTTAAATTAATTCGAGAAATATTTCCAAAAATCTAATATAATCCAATCCCGCAGTTTAATTTAATCCCATGAATATCCCCAAAAAATCTAATATAATCAAATACTACAATTTAATCGATTGAATTTTTTAAATAACAAACATAATTTGTACTCCTCACTTTAGCCTTGGAGTGGTGCCCCAAATCAAAAATTTGCTCCGATTAACTTGCTCAGAATCGAAGTTAAGACCTTGTCAGCCTTGGTTTACTCCCAAGAGGGGGGGGGGGTGAGAGGTGGAATCCTTGACTACACCAATACAAGGATTCCACTAATGGCTCACTTCACGGGTGGAGCAGCACTGGTTACAACCAGGTCAATTCAAGGGGCTGATCTCAACCAACATGCCTTACCAGGATGATGGACCTAACTTTCCTAACCAGGTCTAAGCTAGTCTGGGATTATTCAATAGGGCTAGTCTCCCTCTTCAGGCCCGTGCTTGGAATACAAAAAATTTGTAATACTATTTTGCATACACGGAAATATGCTTCTTACACTAAGCAAATTGTGTACCACAATATGCGCAAGTAATAATCAATCCACACCAAACATGTAAGAACTCTAAGCTCGGTGGTGTATATGTGCAATCTACACTCAATATAATGATTATACTCAATCAAGCACAAGAGTGTTCAAGAAAGCTAATCTTCGAAAACAAAGTATATGAAATCTCAATATTAGATTAGTGTTTCAAAGATGCTAGCAATATTATTCAAACGAATTCAAAAATATTTTCTCAAATTATTTCAAGCACAAGAGTTGTTTGAAAACAAGATTTATAAAATATTTTGCACACAAAAATAATTACTTAAGGAATCTTGCAATGACAATGCAAAGATCCTCAAGCTAAAGAGTTTTCCCAGCACAAGATTTATCAAGTTAAATCCATGGGAAGAACCCTAGCCAAACTCTCAACAAAAATCAAATAATACAAATATCAATGAGAGTATAGGGCTATTAGGATAAAGCACTAATAATCTAAACACTCTCTCTAGGTTTGGATGTTCAAAGAAAATGAAGTAGAGGAGTATTTGGGATAGTATTTGGCAAAATAGGCTTTTTAAATTTGAAAGGATTTTTCGTTAATGATCTTGCTAATCTCTGCCTAATTTTTGCAAATAAGCCCCTATATATAGAATTTGGGCAAATTATGACTGTTTAGGATATGTAGGGTATTATTAGGATTGTTTAAAAACATTTAAGCATAATTAACATTGTTTAAAAATTTAACCACGGTAAAAATATTGGGGCAACCTGAGAACACCAGTCAATCGAAGGAAGTTCGGTTGACCGAGTTGTGCATAGTTCAGTCGACTGGGTACAAATTAAACTACAAGTTTGGTCGACCGGTCATGGAGGTTTCAGGGCAATTTTCCTATTTAGCACAGTTCGGTCAACTGGGAACCTTTTGAACTAACTAGTTCGGTTGACTAGATCATTGAGTTCTCACATGTGGAAACTCGGTCGACCAGGTGGTTGGCATGCAATTTTGGCACGGTCGATCATATGGTCAAAGTGTTGACTCCTAGAGAGTTTGGTCGACCAGGTGATAATGAACTGAGTAAGTTCGATGTTGACCTAGTCCCTATTTGGACCGGGAGAATTTGTACTTGAGTAGTACGATCGATCGAACATGCAACTTAAGTGCATCTTGGTTTTATTTAATTATATAATCACCTTCCATTTGACCATATATATATATATATATATATATATATGCATGTATAAGTGTCCTAGGGTCATTTTAGGTCTTTTTTAGGACATCGAAAAAATCCGGCGTCGGTCGACCTAAGGGTGCTCCCTAAGGTCCTTCTAAGGTTATGATTTTGTGTAGGGACCTAGAGTTGTTCTAAGGTCTTTGAACTTTGTAGTTCTACATGCATGATATGCACCAATTATTATAGACCATTTATACTTAAATATTACAGACCCGAATTAAAATTAATATAAATTACAACAATGAATATTCAACTAGGGTCTTCATTTTACTCCAAATCTCCGAGTGCCATTATATGATATTGTTAAGATAAACCTACACATCAACTCGGTAGGCATTAAATACTAGAGTATTTGTCATAATCAAAAAAGGCTATGACCCATAAGGTCAACAATCTCCCCCTTTTTGATGATGACAAATACTTGCCTACTTCTCCCCCTTTTGGCAACATCAAAAAGGGCCTAAATAAATATTTGAGCATATAGGATCATCTGAATACAATATATATTTGGGAAAAAGTTTTTAAAAAATTCAGCAGCATGGCGTTTGAAAACAAAACATTTTTCCCAAAAAATACCTGTATACAAATGACCTGATTGAGTAATATATTTACAAGATATCCATAACTACTTACTCAAACAGTTCAGTATTCTCAAAAATATAAATATAACTATCAATCATGCAAGAGATATGATAGTCATGCATTTTATAGCATAAACAAATTCATATAGTATATAAAACAATGACAGATTTAGCAATTTATCACACAAACTATATAACTGGTTATTAAAATGATTTAAATGACATGAAAACCAGGTTAGACCAAAAGCATACCCAAACCATTGCCATTGAAACATATCATAAGACCCGTGGAAGATTTGAATTAAAGGCACACAACAAATGATACCAAAAATAAAGTTTGAGCATAAACACAGTCTAACTAGTTCGCATGCATTTTCATATGAAATTACCGAACCAGTTATGTGACTTTAAAACATATATGTATATAATAATAATGAGGCAAGAAAAAAAGTTTTAGTTTTAAAAATAGTTCTTGCCATAAAGTATTATAATATATATATATATATATATATATATATATATATATATCTTGTAATATTTGCTTAAAGTACTGGGGGTTGCTTGACAAAAACAATTTAAAGATCATGTAAGCAAGCAACATTTTTTTAGTTTGTTAAATAAGCACACAAAGTGAAATATAACCAGAAAACCACAACTAGGATGATCCTAAAGATTTAATAATTATATGGAAGATTATATGGCAAACACAAACAACTTGTGGCAAAGTAATACATATCAACTTAAGATTTTCACAAAGATCATTTCATTTAAGCACATGCCACACTATATTTAAAACATATCTAAGCCTCAAAAGTTTGTGAGCATAATATGATAGACATTTTAATTTAAGATGCTCTCCTTATCGAGTTGAATTATAGCTTAGATGCAACAAACTGCTTATACTGGATAGAAAATTATTTCATTATGCCAAGTAGTATAAGCCATCAATGTAAATCTTTAAAATCAACTATACTGAGTATTTGTCAATTGCATTTATCACTTGATTAGTATAGTTGTTCCTATAAATCATAGATACATCAGAGAGTATATATTAAGGCATTCTATATTGTTCATGAGCCAAGAAAATTCCGTATCAAATCATAAGCCTTTAAGCTCTGGATATAATGTTTAAGGTATTCTTAAGAGCCTCGATATTCAGTAGATGAAAGGGATGCATATGGATCATTTATGCGCTTCCTATAAGGATGGATCTAACCGTTTATAAACAATTGTTGATTATGTTAGGATGAAGTTTAATTATCTATTTGGTTTCACTCATCCTTTCAAAAATGTTTTAATATTAATTTTATCATAATCATCTTTAACACAAGGTTTTGGTTTGGGAAGATTCCTGTCGAAATTTCGGCAGCATGCCGTTTGTAAATCGGACATTTCCAAAATTTTCATGCACCCAAACCTGATAGATTCAAGCAATCAATTCAAAATAGTTCAATTTGAGCATGCGAGAACCTAAAATCCATTACCAGCATGCAATTCTCATCAA
Organism: Malania oleifera; assembly: GCF_029873635.1. Lineage (NCBI taxonomy): Eukaryota > Viridiplantae > Streptophyta > Magnoliopsida > Santalales > Ximeniaceae > Malania > Malania oleifera. The sequence goes on from NW_026652029.1 coordinate 28,085, forward strand.
CTGCATCTGCCATACAGGAGGCATTCTATACTAAGCATGCATTTTAGTAGTATAGTCAACTCAAGATATTCAGGATAGCTTAATAGTAGAGATATAAACTATCCATCAAAGACATTTTAGCCAGTAATCAAATCATGGATAGTGTGCTGCAATGCTATGCACATATAAGCATAAAGGCAAAGGCATAGACGATATAAGAATATGAGAGCATTCAAATATATAGATATGAACGATAAATGCTCCCCCTGACTTATGCACTAATCCATTTAATGCCTTTTTCATTTTCCAATTACTAAGCCAATTGTATAGATTTTTTGTGATTTAATCTTGGCTAAACATGCTTAGGCTTAAAGGACCAAAGATTGACATGCAATACTTCTTCAGGGTCATAAGCCAATGTATGCCTCTTTACTTATGAATTTCAAAATATATGATAGAGACCCAAGTTCAAATGGCTTTTCTTTCTTAACATTCATACATAGGTATCTTAGTTATTGCATTTTCATATATGTTGAAACCTATGGCAATCATATTAGTCATTAATTTCATTTAAGATATAAAGCTCGAAAAGATTTGACTTGAAAGTTGAGAGCTTTGTGTGAGAAGTAAAGAATGAATACTCTTAAAGATTAAAATTTTATTTAAGTTCAGAAGAGTATTTAGAAGTGATCACACGTGGACAGTATTAAAATAGTTTTATGATAGTGCATATGTCCAAACCATTTTGACAAAGAGCAACAAGGAGAATATGAATTTTTGAATATAGATCTTTGGACAATGGAATGTATCCTTTAGGTATGATTATGATATGAAGCAAGGATGCAATTGGTGGGTAGAAGGGATGTCTTATGATGAGCACTCAATATATATATTAGTCATTTATGACCAATAGTGCTTCAAGCCTAAAGTGATGACTTAGTTTTGATTTAGACTTTTCATATTCAAAAGTGAGTTTAAGGTATAGTGATATATGATATAAGATGGAACCCTAACACTCAATTTTATGCAATGGACAACAGTGACTTAACTTAGGATGTTATACTTAAGCATGAGTTAAGCATCTGAAATTAATTACCTGGCAAAGATGCCATGTCCATTTGGAAGTGAATGAAAATACTAGGTTTATATATTTTAACCTCGAACCACTCCCCAAGCCTATAGTCATGACAACCCCTAAACCTAGGAAATAAGGGAAGATTAAAATATTTATACAATTTCTGTTGGAATCCAATCTTCCTTAGACCCTACTGGGTTTGCTTTCATGATTACCCACATAATTTCTTTTTCTAACCCTCTGACACTTTTAGATGAGAAAGTAAATCAGTTGTGCCCTTTTCTTTTATAATGTAAGCAGGTTTTGTAAATACGTGAAAGTTTATGCTTACAAATCTTATTTTTGCTCGATAAGGCATAAAAATAGCTATTGGATTTACAGGATGAACCCTTCTTGAAAATGTTTTTTTTTTTTTAATTCTTAAGGGTTTATTATGATTATTCTTTTCATTTTTAATTTCGAGTGAAACTCTAGAACAATCATCCTTTTCTTCTTCTAAGCAAATAATTTTTAACATCTTCTTAATCTTTCTCTTTCCTAAGATGGCATAATAATCTTTTATTTTTCTTAATTGCTTTGCCATGCTTTTGTTTTCATTTTTCAAAATGGATTTTTGCTTAGATAACTTCGCTAGAAATTTATTCATTTTCAATAAAGTTTTATCTAGCTTTTCATATGAAGGCATGCTTTGATTTATCAATTCTGCACATGATTCATCATAAGATATGTCATAGTTTTTATATGAATCATTGCATGCAATTTCAACAGTATTATCACAGGGAATATTAGATGATTCATCATATGACACAACATAGCATTCAGCATAAGAATCATCATACGCATCATTAACAGAATTATCATGGTATTCAACAAATGATTCAGCACATGTAGCAACACAACATTCAACACATGAATCCTCAAACGAGTTAGAGTGAGAATCATATACCTCATGGTCTGTTGATGCACTATCCCTATCACTTACCACTCCCTGATCATCTGAACATGACATCTCTGGAGTGATGGTTTCCTTTTCCTAGCTCTCTCCGTATCTATTTTCCAGCTTAACCCAGATCTCCCTCCCATTTTTACATTCCATAATCTCAAGAAAAATATTAGCATCTAAAGCTTAATATAGCATGTCCATGGCATGTGAATTTGCATGCAACAAATTTATATTATTTTCTACTGGAATACAAATTCCCTTATCAATCACTTGCCAGACCCTCCAATTCATAGATTTTATATATACTCTCATTCTAATTTTCCAGGTGGTGTAATCGACGCCACAAAATAATGGAGCACAAGAAGGTGACTGTCCCTCATCGAATGGGGATACACCAAACTTAGCCATTGTGATCTTTTACAAAAGTTGTTAAGCCTAGTTCGACGAGGCTTTGATACCAATTGTTAGCCTTGGTGTACCCCCAAGAGGGGGGTGAATTGGGTATTTAAAAATTAATCCCCTAAGTTCAACTAATCTAGCAAGTAGTATTTCACAAACCTAGGGTCTTTCTATGCAATTACAAAATCAATCATCCACAATAGTAAAATATAAATATTCATGTGCTGGAATTTAAAATGCAGAAATTAAAAGCACGCATAAGAAATGCTATCGGGGTTCGGCCAACTATGCCTACGTCCCCGCCTTGGCTACACCAGCACAAGGATTCCACTAATGGATCACTTCATAGGTGGAGCGGCACTGGTTACAACCAGGTCAATTCAAGGGGCTGACCTCAACTAACACGCCTTACCATGATGGCGCACTTAGCTTTCCTAACCAAGTCTAAGCTAGTCCGGGACTATTTAACAGGGCTAGTCTCCTTCTTCAGGTTCGTGCCTAGAATACAACAAATGTGTAATACTATTTTGCATACACAGAAATATGCTTCTTATACTTAACAATCTATGTACCACAATATGCGCAAGTAATAATCAATCCACACCAAACATGTAAGAACTATAAGCTCGATGGTGTATATGTGCAATCTACACTCAATATAATGAATTTATTCAATCAAACACAAGAGTATTCAAGCAAGCTAATCTTCGAAAACAAAGTATATGAAATCTCAATATCAGATTAGTGTTTCAAAGATGCTAGCAATATCATTCAAATGAAGTCAAAAATATTTTCACAAATTGTTTCAAGCACAAGAGTTGTTTGAAAACAAGCTTTATAAAATATTTTGCACACAAAAATAATTACTTAAGGAATCTTGCAATGACAATGCAAAGATCCTCAAGCTAAAGAGTTTTCCCAGCACAAGATTTATCAAGTTGAATCCGTGGGAAGAACCCTAGCCAAACGCTCAACAAAAATCAAATAATACAAATATCAATGAGAGTATAGGGCTATTGGAATAAAGCACTGATAATCTAAACACTCTCTCTAGGCTTGGATGTTCAAAGAAAATGAAGTAGAGGAGTATTTGAGATAGTATTTGGAAAAATAGGCTTTTTAAATTTGAGAGGATTTTTCGTTAATGATTTTGCTAATCTCTACCTAATTATTGCAAATGAGCCCCTATATATAGAAGTTGGGCAAATTATGACCGTTTAGGACATGTAGGGTATTATTATGATTGTTTAAAAACATTTAAGCATAATTAACCCTGTTTAAAAATTTAACCATGGTAAAAATATTGGGGCAACCCGAGAGCACCAGTCGACAAAAAGAAGTTCGGTTGACCGAGTTGTGCATAGTTCGGTTGACCGAGTTGTGCATAGTTCGATCGATCGGGTACAAATTAAACTACATGTTCGGTCAATCGGACGTGGAGGTTCCAGGGTGATTTTCCTATTTAGCGCGGTTCGGTTAACCGAGAACCTTTTGAACTAACTAGTTCGGTCGACCAGACCATTGAGTTCTCACACATAGGAACTCGGTTGATCAAGTGGTTGACATGCAAATTTGGCACGATCGATCAAATGGTCAAAGTGTTGACTCCTAGAGAGTTCGGTCGACCGGGTGATAATGAATTAGGTAAGTTTGGTCGACTAGGTAGTGGTCAAAATGTTGACCCAATCCCAGTTCGGTCGACCGAGAGAATTGGTACTTGAGTAGTATGGTTGACCGAACATGCAACTTAAGTGCATTTTGGTTCTATTTAATTATAATCACCCTTTCCATTTGACCATATATATATATATATATATATATATATATATTGTACTTGAGCAGTATGGTCAACCGAACATGCAACTTAAGTGCATTTGGGTTCTATTTAATTATATAATCACCCTTTCAATTTGACCATATATATATATGCATGTATGAGTGTCCTAAGATCATTTTAAGTTTTTTTTAGGACACCGAAAAAATCCGACGTCGGTTGACCGAAGGGTGCTCCCTAAGGTCCTTCTCAGGTTATGATTTTGTGTATGAATCTAGAGTCGTTTTAAGTTCTTTGAGCTTTGTAGTTCTACATGCATGATATGCACCAATTATTACAGACCATTCCTACTTAAATATTACAGACTCGAATTAAAATTAATATAAATTACAACAATGAATATTCAACTAGGGTCTTCATTTTCCTTCGGGTCTCCGAGTGCCATCATATGATATTGCCAAAATAAACCTGTCCATCAACTCAGCAGACATTAAATACTAGAGTATTTGTCATAATTAAAATAGGGTTTGACCTATAGGGTCAATAGACCTCATGGTGGTGTCTAATCGTCGATTCAGCTTAGTTTCAGAGTAGAAATTGAAGAGAGAGAGAGAGAGAGAGAGAGAGTGTGTGTGGGGGCGTGAGGAAAGAGAGAGTGTGTGGTGAAGCACCCCTCTTAGATTGTAAAATTTGGTAAGGATGCTTACTAAAGAAGATTCCTAATGATTTAATAACCATATATACATATAACTATATTATATTTATATTATACACACACACACACACACACTACTTATCCTTATATATTTATACATACATACATATATATATATATATATATATATATATATATATATATATATATGACCCTCATATTATTTAATTTAATTAATTCAATTTAATAATTTTTAATTAATTAATTAATAATTAATCTTAAATTAATTTAATTAATTTTTTTTAATTACTCTTACACATATATTATTTTTGGGGTCGTTACATTATTCTCCTCTCATAAAAATTTCGTGCTTGAAATTTGCTATCTATTGCTTATACTATCATTTAAGGAAAAATCATTGAAATTTTATTAATTACCCTCACTTATGGTGGAGGAATACTATGGTTACAATAGGATCCTAGGAGATTACAATCAACCATATAAATAAAAGTTCTCCCAAAACCATTCATAACCTAAAACCAAAATACATTTCTATCATCAACTATCCTATACTGTACAAGATAAAAGCCAAAATCAATACCTACCTTTACTTGTCTAGCTCTGAGTCCCACTGAACAAGTGCGGATATCTCTGATGTATCTTTTCCTCTAATTCCCATGAAACCTCCCCAATTGCGTGGTTGCGCCAAAGTACTTTTACCAATAGGATCCTCTTCGTGCGCAATTCCTGTTCCTTTTGATCCAAAATCTGAACTGACACTTCCTCATAAGATAGGGTATCTCCGAGTTCTTGTAATTCATAATTGATCACGTGTGAAGGATCTGGGATGTATTTCCTCAACATAGCTATGTGGAATACGTCATGGATTCTGAGCAATGCAAGAGGTAACGCTAACATGTAGGCAGTTGGACAAACTTTTCCCAAGATCTCAAATGGTCCAATATACTTAAGGCTTAACTTACCCTTTTTTGCAAATCTCATAATCCCTTTCATCGGTGCCACTCTTAAGTACACGTGATCCCCTATTTCAAACTCTAGCTCTTGGTGACGAGTATTTGCATAACTTTTCTATCGACTCTTAGCTATTTTGATTCTGTCTCTAATAAGTCTGACTTTATCATAAGTCTGTTGTACCAACTCTGCCCCCAAAACTTGTCTTTCACTAGTTTCATCCCAGTACAATGGATATCGGCACCTCCGACCATACAATGCTTCATATGGTGTTATCCCAATGCTAGCCTGGTAGCTGTTATTATAAGCAAATTCGACTAGTGGTATGTACTAGATCCAACTACCACCAAAATCCAATACACAGGCCTGCTACATATCCTCCAGTATCTGTATGGTCCTCTCTTCCTGTTCGTCGGTATGAGGGTAAAACGTTGTACTAAATCTCGGTCAGAGACGATAGACACAAGCACTTCATGCAATCTCACTATCTCCTATATATATAGCTCCGCTAACCCACTCATAAAGTAGCTAACTTTGATGAGAAGAAAGTGGCAGTCTTCATCAACCGGTCTACGACTACCCAGATGGCATCCTGCCCATGAAGTGTCGGAGGCAATCCTATGACAAAATCCATAGAGATATGATCCCACTTCCATTCGGGAATATGAAGTGGTTGCAATGATCCCGCCAATCTCTAATGCTTAACTTTCACCTTCTGGCATGTCAAACACTGCTCTACATATTCAGCGACTTCTTTCTTCATATTATCCCACCAAAAGGATTCTCATAGATTCCTGTACATTTTAGTGCTTCCAAGGTGCAATGTATAAAGGGATCGATGCGCTTCCTTTAGGATAATCTTTTTTTAATTTCAGCATCTGCAGGCACACAAAGTCTAGTATGGAACCTCAAAGCTCCATAATCTGAGATATTAAACTCTGCTCCCTGATCATTCTACACTTTATCCATAATCTTTAATAACTCTATATCTTTCATCTAGGCGACTTTAATTCTTTCTTGTAAGGTAGGCTGAAGTACTAGATTAACAATGAGTGCCTGGTGATTTCCCTTTACCAACTCCACACCAAGCCTTTCCAAATCCATCTAGATCAGATGCTGAGTCGCCACTGCTGATACTGATGAACCCACTGATTTTCGGCTCAAGGCATCAGCTACCACATTCATTTTTCCTTGGTGGTAACTGATGGTGCAATCATAATCTTTAATTAACTCCAACCACCTCCTCTACCTCATATTTAACTCTTTCTGTGTGAAGAAGTATTTCAAAATCTTGTGGCCTGTGAAGATCTCACACCTACCCTATACAAATAATGTCTCCAATTCTTTAAGGCATAAACCACTGCTGCTAACTCCAGATCAACGGTAGGGTAATTCTTTTCATATTCTTTAAGCTATCGCAATGCATATGCTATAACTTTCCCTTGCTGCATCAGCACACACCCGATCCCTTTGTATGGCACATCACTATAGATTACAAAACCCTCTTCTCCCGAAGGAATCGTCAAAACTGGTGCAGTGATGAGTCACTACTTTAACTCTTGAAAGCTCTGTTCACACTCATCTGTACATTCAAACTTCACATTCTTCCTAGTTAATTTTATCAACGGGCCTGAAAATTTAGAGAATCCTTCTACAAACCTGCGGTAGTAACCTGCAAATCCCAAGAAACTTCTGACTTCTTACACATTTTTCAGTCTTTCCTAGTCTATTACCGCCTTAATCTTTCTCGTATCCACAGAAATGCCACCCCTTGATACTACGTGCCTGAGGAAGGTGACTTGCTTACACCAGAATTCACACTTCTTAAATTTTGCATACAACCTTCTTTCTCTCAGTATTTGAAGAACTACCTTTAAATGCTCCTCGTGCTCCTCGAGGCTCTTTGAATACACCAGAATATCATCAATAAAAACTACAACAAACTGATCCAGGTATTGATGGAATATCCTATTCATCAGGTCCATGAATATGATAGGAGCATTCGTTAGTCCAAATGACATAACTAGAAACTCATAATGGCCATACTGAGTTCGAAATGTTGTTTTTGAAACATCCTCTATCTTGACCTTTACCTGATGATATCCAGATTGTAGATCAATTTTCAAGAAAGTATGTGTCCCCTGTAGTTGGTCAAAGTCATCAATGCAAGCAAATGGGTATTTATTATTAATTGTCATTTTGTTTATCTCTCTGTAGTCGATGCACATTTTGATCAATCCATCTTTCTTTTTTCACAAACAATACTGGCGCTCCCAAGGGTGACACACTAGGCCTGATAAATCCCTTGTCTAGCAAATCTTGCAACTGTTCCTTTAATTCCTTTAACTCTTCCAGAACCATTCTGTACGAAACCTTAAAGATCAGCGCCGTCACCGGAAGTAAATCAATTGCAAATCCAACTTCTCGATTAGGAGGCAATCTCGGCAAATCCTCTAGAAACACCTTAAGAAAATCCCTCACTATCTGGATATCCTCCAATTTTAATTCCCCTTCTAGTGCCTCATTCACATAGGTTAGATACTCCTGCCATCCCTCTAGAAGCAATCTTCTTGCCTGTACTGCTGATAACATTAGCGGTGAGGAGCGCACGCGCATCCCCACATATCGGTACTCCTGTTCCCCTGGAGGTCTAAAGACTACCTCTTTCTTATGGCATTCAATACTGGCATAATGGGCTGCTAACCAATCCATTTCTAGAATCATGTCAAACTCATGCATATCCAGGACCACCAGATTAGCAGGCAGCATCTTTCCTTAAATTTTGATCGAAAATCGTCCAAGTACCCTCCTACACACTACTACGGTCCTCGTCGATGTAGCCACAAATAGACTAACATCTAGTGGTTGAGTTTCTAACCCACACAATTTAGCGAACTCCCAAGCCAGAAAGGAATGTGTTCCCCCTAAATCAAATAAAACAACAACTTTATATGACAAAATGTAAATAATACCTGTCACCACATATTCTGCTACCTCTGCATCTCCTGGGGTCAAAGCATATACCCGCGCCGAGGTAATATTTTTCTGCTAGTCACCTCGAGGTGCTGGATAATTTCCTTGGTATGGTCTGGAAGCCGGAGCTTTACTCGGGGGCACACGACAATCCCGCGCCATATGGCCCAACCGTCCACATCTGTAGCAGGTAACTACCCTAGCCCAACACTCTCTTAAATGTCTCATATAACATCGAGGGTAGGTAGGAGGTGCTGGATTGCCCTAAGGAACTTGGTATCCCCTACCTATCGTCGACCCACATCATGCCTCCTCCACTGGCCCTAACTAGTGCTCACTTGAAAACTAGGAGGCGCAGGCCTCCTCCTCTGACTCTATCCTCCCGTACCTCTCTGTCGACTGGCTTCAGCTATGGTGGCTTTATCCACCAATTAAAAAAAAAAAATTTATTTGCAGAACCGCCACCTGCTCATACACCTCCTGTCTCAGCCCTCTTTCGAATCTCTATGCCTTTTTGAACTCATCTGGGATCATAAAGGGGGCAGAACAGGACAACTCCATAAATTTTGTAGCATACTATGGCAGTGTCAGATGACCTTAGGTCATATTCATAAATTCCTCCATCTTAGCATCTCCAACGGATGCGGGGAAATAGCGCTTCAAAAAGATCTCCTTAAACCTCTCCCAAGTCAGGGCTACTAGTACAGGTCTTTGCTCCTTTAGGAGCCTCATTATAGATCACCAACGCTCAGCTTCCCTTGTCAAACTGAACGTGGCATACAGAACTCTCTGCTCGTCGGTGCAGCGCAACATAGTCAGGATCTTTTCAATCTCCTATATCCAGTTCTCTACCATAATCAAGTCTGTACTCCCTAAAAAAGCTAGGAGATTCATCCTGGTGAACTGCCCTATAGTGCAGCCCTAGTCCACTGGCGGGCATCCATGCTCCCTAGAATTCCGCACTATCTTAGTCATGACCTGCAGAACAACACTGCGTAGAGCTCCGTTAGAGTCGCTGCCGCTTCTACTAGAGGGCCCCACATCGTCACCCCCAGCATAAGCATTGCTATTTCTAGGGTTCATCCTGAAAATAGAACAGAAATAATTTTAGAATTGAATCACCATAACACGTCTAATGCGTTTATCTATCTAAGAACCAAAACATATCCAATCATCTTTACATCCTCATTCTTAATTTAAGATTCAGTTTTACCACTCAAAAACAAGAACCAACGATAGTTTACCATGGCTTTCCTGAAATCGTCACCCCAAGAAAATCATAGAAACCACCACGGAATTTCCTACCTCCGGGCTGCGAGACAGAATCCTAAATTCTAATCTTAATTCTCACCAAAATCCATTCCAATCCTCTAGTATTGTTATCCGCTGCCCTAAAGTCTACAGAACCTAACAAACTAGGCTCTGATACCAAACTATGACACCCTATGTTATATATATATATACAGTCAAATACCTCTAAAACCATCATAATAATTAACAAAGTCCACCTGGACTTAAGGTGGGGTATCGGGGATACACCTGTCCATATTCATATTTTATCTATGCAGCGAAAAACATAACACAACCAAACTTTAAATACAATACCAGGGTACTACATTCTTCCAAAAATATAAATTCCAACCCCCAAAAATCATCAAATCCTCCAAGTCTACATAGACATTTACCTAGTCCCAAAATAAGAACATACCCTGAGTAATAATAATCTACTCCTCCTCTATATCAGAGCTCGATTCATCTGATGTCTTGGATTTCCTAAAATGTTTAAAATTTATAGGGTGAGACACCTCTCAATAAGTAGGAATAAATTATTATCAGTGTGTGGCAAATGAGTTTCAGTGTATCACATCATGTTCATAAAAATATTAATTTAACTGAGGAATCATGGAAAACTGTACTCATATCCACACACACACACACACACACACACACACACACACACACACACATATATATATATATATATATGTAATTTTCTCAAAAATATAATCAGACTCTATAAATATCTTTGTGTAAAAAAATATCATATCTATCAAAGTACAATCATATGAGTGTATCGCATCTATAATGAGGAACTCATTCATATTACCATTATGTAATCAACCCACATGATCGGGTTGTGCAGCCCGAAGGTGGGACCGAACTGTGGCTAGCCTACCAAGTTAGATCAAAATACCTCGTATGTAGTACGGTTAGCTCACTGCAACCTGGTCCAAACCCAAGAGCAATCAACATATTTCCAAAGGCTCAGCCGACTTCCATTACCATCACGCTCCGCAAGCTGTATGGTTTTACTAACTGATTCACTAGCAATGGTATCGTGCTTTCATATCAATTATCAATTAGGTTCTCATTTCCATAACTAATTATACATATAAACCCATTTCCAAAACTTTCATTTTTCATAAACATGCTCAAGCTCATGAGTATCCATGTGTATATACCATATCTCGTCTGTAACTCATGGTTGTTCATCAAAGCCTTTAAGTATCCATGTGTATGTACGACATCTCATCTATAACTCATGGCTGTTCACCATATCTATTAGTATAAGACCATCATATCTGTATATATCATATATCATCATATCATATCTATTAAAAACATGTCTGTGTAAATCTCATTTCATCATATCTGTGTAAGACATATCTGTTCATATCTCTTATCAAAATAACTGTTTATATCTCAACATAAGCCATATTACATCATATAATATATTCATCGATTTATTTTTCAATAATCAAAATCATTTCTCATGTCACACAGATTTTCAGTAATATTTAACCATATAATGATTATCCAATAAAACATTAAATAGTTCCAAAACTATTATTTCATATATTCCTGATAAGTCAGAAAATTCACATATAATATCTTCACATTATATTTCGACTTAATCAATTAGACTTCCCAAAAGTCCTGACATAATTTATTCTCCTTACCTGATTCCTGGAGATATGCCTACAGGGATCCTAAAGCAATGCGTGTGGCATTCGCACAAATCCCAGTATTCACACACCCTAGTTTAATCAGCTCAACCTCGGAATAATTACCAACCTAACATCCCTAGGCTCTCACACTACCGTTAACCAATTAAATTCTAAAGAAAACACGAGTATAATCCACTTTCGATATTTATATTTAATTTCTAACATATTTAAAAACACCAATATGATCAAACCCCTGTAGTTTAATTTAATTCCAAAATACTCCAGAAATCTAATTTAATCGAATCCCAACAATTTAACTTAATTCCAAAATATTTTCCAAAAATTCTATTTAATCAAATCCCTATAGTTTAACTTAATCTTAGGAATATTTCCAAAAATCTAATATAATCCAATCCCGCAGTTTAATTTAATCTCAGGAATATCTCCAAAAATCTAATATAATAAAATACTACAATTTAGCAATTAAATACTACAATTTAATGGGTCGAATTTTTAAAATAACAAACATAATTTGTTCTCCTCACCTTAGCCTTGGAGTGGTGCCTAGGATCTCCAAATTGAAAATATTTTTCCGACTAACTTGCTTAGAATCGAAGCTGGGACCTCATGGTGGTGTCTGATCGTCGATTCAGCTTAGTTTCAGAGTATAAATTAAAGAGAGAGTGAGGGCGTGAGGAGAGAGAGAGAGAGAGAGAGAGAGAGAGAGAGAGAGAGAGAGAGAGAGAGAGAGAGAGAGAGAGAGAGAATGTGGCGAGGTGCCTCTCTGAGATTTCAATCTCAGATTGTAAAATTTGGTAAGGATGCTTACTAAAGAAGATTCTTAATGCTTTAATAACCATATATACATATAACAAATATTATATACATACATACACACACACACACACACACTACTTATCCTTATATATTTATACATACATAAATACTACAATTTAGCAATTAAATACTACAATTTAATCGGTCGAATTTTTAAAATAACAAACATAATTTGTTCTCCTCACCTTAGCCTTGGAGTGGTACCTAGGATCTCCAAATTGAAAATATTTTTCCGACTAACTTGCTTAGAATCGAAGCTGGGACCTCATGGTGGTGTCTGATCGTCGATTCAGCTTAGTTTCAGAGTATAAATTAAAGAGAGAGTGAGGGCGTGAGGAGAGAGAGAGAGAGAGAGAGAGAGAGAGAGAGAGAGAGAGAGAGAGAGAGAGAGAATGTGGCGAGGTGACTCTCTGAGATTTCAATCTCAGTTTGTAAAATTTGGTAAGGATGCTTACTAAAGAAGATTCTTAATGCTTTAATAACCATATATACATATAACTAATATTATATACATACATACACACATACACACACACACACACATTACTTATCCTTATATATTTATACATACATACATACATATATATATATATATATGACCCTTATATTATTTAATTTAATTAATTCAATTTAACAATGTTTAATTAATTAATTAATAATTAATTTTAAATTTTTTGAATTACTCTTACACACATATTATTTTTTGGGTCGTTACAATTACAGTCCTAATAGAAGTTTTGACTGGATTGATATATTTGCCTAGTCTTAATTGAATGTATAAATCAAGACATCAAGTACTAAACTACATTATGGCCTAATCCCAGAATGGGCACAAGGCAACTTGTTGTGATCAAACAACAAGTTTGGTCAAAATCTCCTCCAAATTAGATAAAATTTCCTTAGTTACTAGGGGTAGGGGTGTTGTTGGGGTTCTTGACTCTAGTTTCCTTTCTTTTGAGAGCCTTAAAACCATCCTGTGTCTTGTCCATGTCATTAAGCCCATAGCAAGACCTAGAGACTCAACAAGGATACTCAAAAGAGTTCTTTTTATCACACACAAAGGTCAATGGAACATGGGTGAATTTATAACTTTAAGTTGAAATGATAGTTTTATGAAAAACTTATGATGAATAATGAGATGTAGACGATACTATTAAGCATTGAACAAGTATGGAGAATGAGGGTCAATCAATGCCACTTTTTTCTAAAAGCTAAGATGACGTCAAATGTCTCCAAATGATGAAAAACAATTATGGGAACAAAAGGAAGAAGAAGAAAAAAAAATGTGTGGAAAAAAGTGGCTGAGTTGAAAGCTTGAGAAGAAAGCCTTGTAATTTCCCGATCCCCTTTGGAGAAAGTCATTGTTTGGAGTGAAACATGGGATACGTATCTAACGAACTAAGTTTAGAGTCAAAATATGGGTGATGCTACTCAAACTTGTGTAAAGCCATTGTCCATTAGACCAATCATCATGCTATTATGACCAAGTGTGCTTGATAATACAAATTGATCATTAGGTTAATACATCACGATATTTATGTCTTGATTTAACTTGATTCTTAAAAAAAAAATGAGGAGAGGTTAAAGTCGTTGCAAAAAATGCTGAAGCTAGAGGCTGGGTGAAAAGTGAAGACTCCTGAAACCAAGCTTCTTCCAAAGATGTCATTGATATTCATGAAAATAGTTGGAATAAAATAAAGGAATCAAGGGATAAAGGGAAAATGTATCTGCAAATTAGACTAGCATTCAAAATAGTGAAGTTACTAGGAGGAACCAACTGAACTCTTGGGCCAACCAAGAATTCAGATATAATAGTGGTGGGATAGGTGGGATGGATAAGCAAAGTTGGTTCCTATGAAAAAAAAAAAATAAGGAGAAGAAGATCATCAAGGAGTCTGGAACATAGGAGAATTAGCTCATTGATTCAATTCTCTAAGTTGACATCAAGGTTGCGCAACATCAAAGTACTGGTAAGACGTCTCCTCTTACGCAAGCACAAAAACTATGCACATTGACATGTTTGAGCATTTCACCCTTATCCTTAGTGAGGCCTTGTTAGCTAACTGTATGTTTGTTTATTTAGCTTCAAAGTAATTTAAACATCAAGGATATATATTCTTAAAATGGGGTAGTTGTTCAAAAAAGTTCAAGAAAGCATAGGTTAATCAACAATTTTTAGACTAGCAGATCGAGCTATGAACTTGAGTAGGTCATTCCAAGTGGCTCAAGTCGGATGTAATACCAAGGCAAGGAGCCAGAGGAAGTTAAATAAGATAAAACTGGTGATATCTTATACCCAAGAGCATAGGGTCATCATTGGCAAAGCATAAGCCTTTCTCTCCATAGTTTGGAATCCGAGGGAACGATTAAGATGAAATTGAGATATGTGCAAAAATTGGTTTCAGAATCATGTCTATTGACTGGATAGAAATTTGACCACAAGCATTCCTAAGTGGATATTTGTTCATCTTCATGCATTCCATGCATGTCATCATTAATGAAACGAAGCGTTTTATGTGCACCCTATTTGGAGCTTTATCATTGCATGCGTAGAATTAAAAGGCATCCTGATTTTGTGCATTATGATGTTCATATCCTACAAATTTCTTTCATAGATTTCGTAAGTAATGGTCAGCTTCTCATACACTTACTTCATTCCTTTCTGCAGACAATTATGGTTTGCGTCCTACTTTGGACGCATGTGGCAAAGTTTCCAAATCCGAGTAGTTTCCTTATGAATTGTGTGGGTTTATCTATGTTGGGCATAGGGGCTGATTCTTTTCAATCCTTGATAGTTTTCCCTTCACTACTTTGGAGGCATGTGGAAAAGTACCCAAATCTGAGTAGTTTTCCTTACAAGTTGTGTGGGTTGGTTTACCTTGGGTATAAGGGCCGATTCTCCCTAATCCTCTGTAGTTTTTCCTTCACTACTTCAGAGGCATGTGGCAAAGTACCCAAATCTGTGTAGTTTTTCTTATAAATCATATGTGTTTGTCTACCTTGGGCATAAGGGCCGATTCTCCCCAATCCTTGGTAGTTTTCCTTTCATTACTTCGAAGGCATGTAGTAAAGTACCTAAATTTGAGTAGTTTTCCTTACAAACCTTGTTGGTTTGTCTACGTTGGGTATAAGGATCAATTCTCCTCAATTCTTGGTAGTTTTCCCTTCACTACTTTAGAAGCATGTGGTATAGTATCCAAATGCAAGTAATTTTCCTTACAAGCCATGTCGATTTGTCTACCTTGGGTATAAGAGTCTATTATCCCCAATCCTTGGTAGTTTTCCCTTCACTACTTCAAAAGCATGTGACAAAGTACCCAAATTCGAATATTTTTCCTTACAGACCATGTCAGTTTGTCTACCCTAGGTATAGGGGCCAATTTTCCCCAATCCTTGGTAGTTTTCTCTTTACTACTTCAGAGACATGTGACAAAGTACCCAAATCCGAGTAGTTTTCCTTACAAATCGTGTCGGTTTGCCTACCTCGAGTATAGGGGCCAATTCTCCCCAATCCTTGGTAGTTTTCCCTTCACTACTTTGGAGGCATATGGCAAAGTTCCCAAATCCATGTAGTTTTCTTTAGAAGTCATGTCAGTTTGTTTACCTTGGGTATAGGGGCCAATTCTCCCCAATCATTGGTTGTTTTCCCTTCCTTACTTCGGAGGCATTTGGCGTTGATTCTCCCCAATTCTTGGTAGTTTTCCCATCCTTACTTTGGTGGCATATGACAAAGTACCCAAATCCAAGTAGTTTTCCTTACAAACCATGTTGTTTTGTTTATCTTGAGTATAAGGGTTGATTTTCCCCAGTCTTTGGTAGTTTTCCTTTCCCTACTTCGGAGGCATGTGACAAAGTACCCAAATCCGAGTAGTTTTCCTCAAAAATTGTGTCAATTTGTCTATCTTGGGTATAAGGGTTGATTCTCCCCAATCCTTGACAGTTTTCACTTCACTACTTGGAAGGCATGTAGTGAAGTTTTCAAATCCAAGTAGTTTTCCTTACAAACCATGTCGGTTTGTATATATTGGGTATAGGGGTCGATTCTCCCTAATCCTTGGTAGTTTTTCCTTCACTACTTTGGGGGCATGTGGCAAAGTTCCCAAATCTGAGTAGTTTTCCTTACAAACCGTGTTAGTTCGTCTATCTTGGATATAAAGTTTGATTCTCCCCAACCTTTGTGTTGGCTTTTTGAGTCTGATTTCATTGTTGGAAATGTTGTGATCCCAAGAGGGGGGAGGGGGTGAATTGGACATTTAAAACTTTTCAGCTAATTTAAAAAATTTCTCCGATGCACCACAATTCATATCCCATTCAATATTGAAAGTGTGTATGTAAAACAATTAGGTTATCAGTGCAGACATACACATGCATCTCATTTAAAATAAATGTGCATGGAAATGATTATAAATATAAATGAACAGACATACACATGAAAATAAAGTGTGGAAATTAAAGTACAGTAATCAAATGAGATAGGGAGAGAGCAACACACGATATTTGTTATCGAGGTTCGGCCAAACCAGCCTATGTCCCCACCTTGGGCATTCCCCCCCAAGGATTACACTATACCTGCTCTCTTAAACGGATAAAGCAGAAGCCGTTTACATCATCTCCTTACGGGGCGAGGAAAAACTCCAACTCAATTACTAGGCTGAGCCAAACTAGTCTCACTTACGAGGCTGAGACTCCCTAATTCAATTTTTGGGTTGAATTGAACCAGTCTCACTTATGGAACTGAGACTCCCCAACTCAATTAACGAGTTGAACCCAACCAATACAATAAAAACAATTTTTGTACATAATACAGTACTTCTAAATACAAGCAGAAATCTACACAATAAAGCTCAAATATACACACTCCAATGATATGAAATATACTCAGGGAGTAAGCGTGTTTTACTCAAAATAATATTTTCAATCTATGAACAAGATGTATATGATAAGCACATAAAGATTTAAATTCTATAAAACATTTTCTCCAAAAGTATTTATCAACAAAATAAACGAGAGAAACTCAAAGATTTACCCTCAAAATGATTTTCTAAAAATATGAGTTTAGGTGAGAGCAAATGCACTTTGATAAAATAAAAGCCCAATCAAAATGAATACACTCTTTCTAATGATTTTCAAAAGGTAACTAAGAGTGTTGGGAGCGTATAAAATTTACTCCATAAAATATTTTGCAATTAAAACATGTTTTGGGGGAACTTTGATTAGGATAAAAATTAGAGAGAAAATAGGTTAATCAAAGTTGCTAATTTGAGTTATGAAAGGGGTATATATAGATTCAGGGAAATTTTTGACCTTTGGGAACACGCTGGGAATTATTAAAAATGTTTAATTAATTTTTAACCCTAATTACCCTAGTTAAAAATGAGCAACCCGAGAGTTTCGGGTGCTTGATGTGAAGTTCAGTCGCCCGAACTGACACAAGAGAAAAAAAAATGAGTTTTTGAGGTTCAGGTGCCTGAATATATGTTCAGGTAGCTGAACTGAAGGCGATTTTAAAAGATTGCAGTTTGGTCGCCTAGTCTAAAATTTGGTTTACTGAACTTACATGTTCAGTTGCCTGATGTGGACTTAAATATGAAGTTCGAGTGCCATGGGGAAGGTGAAAAGTGACCGCTCAAAGGTTCGGTCGCCCAAGGATGCTCAGTTCAATTTGGTTCGGTCGCCCGAACCAAGTTAAACTTGTTGACTAGTCAACCATTTGGTCGACTAAGGCGTTTTCAATGCACACAGTTCGGTCGCCCAAAGCCCTTTCACACTTAAGATTTTGTCTTGATTTTTAGAAAAATTATGTGCAAGGACCTAGGGTCAATCTAAGGTCTAGGCATTTTAATTTACCATAAAAAACCAGGCGTCGGTCGACCGAAGTCAACCCTAAGGTCTATCTATGGTTCTATTTGAGCTTATATTCATATCATGCAGGATGAATGTAGTTATTACAAACCAAATTTAAAAATAAATGCATTACAAAATAAATAAACGAATGTCTTCGTCTTCCTTTTGCTCTTCAAAACTTCATGGAACGAGCTAGAATGATTATAAACTTGAAGTTCCTCCTATATTCCACTTCTCCTTATGTGTGTATTGAATTATAACCTGTTTAGTTACTAGATTACGCACATAAGTAACATATGTGTTTTTCAGCATCAAAGTAGAGATCGGACTCAAAAAATCAACAATCTCCCCCTTTTTGATGATGACAAGCGCACTAAAACAAAATGGGTACAGCCTGAAAAGGCTCCCTTCCCAAGAATGTGCATAATGTAAAAGTAAACATAATAGCTCAAGCATATTCATGAAAGAAGACACAACAAAGATCAGGCATTTAAATTTTTGCATTAAAGCACATGCTCAGATATTTGCCCCTATGGTTTTTGCCAAAAAAAAAACTTTCCTTTGGGTCATAAACATTTTGTTCATTAAAATTCTCCCCTTTTTGGTATCAGCAAAAAAGATTAAGTTAAGTGGAAAAAATTTTATCATTTAACACAGACTTAGCAAAGAGAACTCCCCCCTTTTGAAAATAATTTTTTTTTATTTTTCTTATAAAAACTCTCCCTCTTTTTGGTATAAGATTTGGGCATAGAAAATCATTCTTATATTTTCTTGAAAAAATATGGCAGTAAAGCACACAATAGTATAACTGGTCAATAAGAGATTGAAAGGCACATGACAAACAAGATCAGAGTAGGATTATCCACAAACCATGGGAATTTAAACAAATCATAAGACTCATGAAAGATTTGAGTTCAACACACATGACATATGATAGCAAATGTAGGTTTGAGCATAAAAGCGGTCTAACTAGTTCATATGCATTTCATATATGACCCAGGAACTAGCTATACAACACCCTTAAAAAAATTTATAACCAACATAATTTCATGACATAAAATTTCAATACAATACAAGCACAATCTATGCAAGTTCATTTCTTGCAAAAATATGTGTGTGTGTGTGTGTGTAAAAATATGTCCCCTTAAAGTTTTTGATAAATACTAGGGGCTCATGCTTGCTGAAAAAGAAACTTTAATTTAAACTCAAGTAAACAAATGTTTTTCTCATTTGGCATTTAAGTGCAATCCATAATATGACCAGAAAAAGCTAACCACATAGATCCCAAAGGTACAAAATTTACAAACAGGGATCATGTGGCAAAACCTAAGACACTATGGCAAAAAAAATATTTTCATTTATTATATTCAATGAAGACGTTACAATTAAGCACAAGCCACAATGAATTCAAAAACCAAATCTAAGTTAGAAATGTTGTGAGCACAACAAGATGAATATTTAATTTCAGATACTCCCCCTATCAATTTGAATACGTGCTTAAATTCTTTTAGCTACTTATATAAAAAAAAAAAAAAAAAATTTCATTTAGGAGTATAAGCAACAAATTTTCATTTTTGATAGATTTTACTGGATATATGTTAAACAATTTGTATTTACCAATAAAATATCCCTAAACACACATGCACTAAAAATCAAACACTAAGTCATGTATGGTGTTCATGTGTATCCGGAACAATCCATATCAAAGATGTTCAGTAGAGACAATATATGATTAGTCAAGGTATTCAGAAAGGCTTCAGACTCAAAAAGTGTAAACTATAAAAATAATGTGAGTCCATGGGTTAGGTGACTCTAATCCTTTTTCAAGTATAGGGCTTAACCTCCCCGGTATAATCTCAGGCACACATAAGTGCATTTACATCCAAGGATGAATTTCATTTAAGCACACTCTATATGTTCATCCTTCAAAATATTACTCACCATGCAAGAGATTATAGGCATTAAGTTCTTATTCGTTTTTCCTAAAAGTGGGGCTTAAACTCCCCCTGTATATTTGCATGCACACATACTTGCATTATAGCTCAAGGATGATAGTCTTTTAAGAACGTTTCTCATATATTCATCCTTTTTAAGGATTTCAATATGTAGAAAATATTAATCATTCAGCATATAAGCATGAGATATCGCATTTCAATTTAATACACGATAGCCAAATAAGGCTATACTAAGAGGTAATGCAATAGGGGTTAAAAAAGGATGACACAACTCAAAAATACAATGAGTGTGTATGAAATGAAAACTCCCTCTAAGGCACGCAAAATTCCTAGTCACATGGACTTAAAACTTTTGGCATGATTGTTAACCATTGAAGTCCAACATGAAGAACATAACTTAGGGATTAGGACCAAATGGCGTCCATGAACTAGCTCATCCTAGGACGACATAATGTGTACATGTTTTTGATTTACATTATGATTTGGATTTGACATGTACTTACCTATATAGTTATTATGCATGCATTTTCAACAAAGGGTGAGAATAATAATTTCATTATAATTCACTTATCCTTTCAAAAATGTTTGGGCATGCATTAAGCTATCTATCCTAATACATGGTTTCATTTATGGGAAAAATTCTAGTGAAATTTTGGCATCATTTCGTCTGTAAATCGAACATTTTCCCAAACTTTCATGTACTTGAAACCTAATAGATTCAAGCAAGCAATATAAAATAATCCTGTAACGACCTACTTAATTAATTGATTTTTTTTTTTTATACTCTGATACCATCTACGACATTAACCTAAGCAGCAAGAAGCGTAAATCATAATAAACATATCCATACAATATAATACCAGAGTTATATACATATCACTGTTTTCCCAAAATATAAATACATTTCTTCCCCAAAAATACCCTCAACAAGCTAGGGTAATACAAAATGCTCCTAAAAATGATACTCACTCTCTATCAGGGCACTACTGAAGCCCTTCTATTTGCGAGCCTGATCTGCTCGCCTACCTGGATCACCTGAAAAATATATCAATACTGGGATGAGCCAACGCTCAGTAAAAGAAAATATGCTATTACTAGTGTGTGGCAAATGAGCTACTATATATCATGAAATCTGTTTCATATAAACATGAATAACTGAGTACCAAAGTACAGTACAAGTAATAAAGCACACCACCCCTTCTCCCTATTACTTAACATATCAGTATTATGGTTATAATTCAAAATACTTCTATTGTATATAGTAGGATCCCTGTTTCTGTAAATCAATACGTAAATAATAATAACTGAAACTGTTCCTTGTGGCCATCTGTGTCATGACATGCCCCTCATGATGAGGTTGTGCACGCCATAGGCGGGATTTACCCTGACTGGCCAACCAGAAATAAATCACTGAACTCTGTCAGTCGACCTGCCCTCCTCTACCCATATCTGGATGGGGAGCCTAACCTCTTCTAGGGCCTTAGGGCCTAGGTGGTCGACCGTACCACATATATCTAAATAGGTGGTTGCACTCATAAAGTAATATAGTATCTGTAGCAACGGTACCGTGCTCTGTAGCTGCAAGTCAAACAGGGTCTGATATCATATATTATATTTCTATACATAACTAACTGATTTATCATGATTCTGAAGTACTGAAATAACCACGATACTGCATAACGTACTGAAGTCTGAATAATCATAACATGAAACTGCATATTCGTAATACTGGAATTCATATAATCATGGTACTGAGTTTCGTATAATCATGGTACTAAAATCCGTAAAATCATGGTACTGAAGTTCACATAATCATAGCACATAAATCCGTAAAATCATGGTACTGAAATTCATAAAAATCATGAAACTACAATTCGTAAAACATATCCCCGTACTACATACATATTCACAAGCCACACCCTACTAAAGTACATAATTTTCATAAATAAATAAACTGTATAATATTTAGAAATATCCTAGCAGAACATATTTCCCTTACCTGACTAGTGGAAAGCCCCTAGGGAATACAAGCCTAACACCCGCAGGGCTTCCTACAAAATATTCTGAAACCAATATTTGCTAGAACTAAACATCAATATTTTCCTACCTACATTATTTCCTATAACTGCCATGAGGCCAAAAAGTGGCTAAAAGGGCTTACCCTGTATTTGGGATGATTTCCAACTCTGATTTCCCGACAATCCGCTCTGGTAGATGTGTAGAGAACTCCGCCAAGAGCGTCGTGGTAGCTTCGGATCATCAATCCGGTGACCGGTGGGGCCAGAAATGAAAAGAGAAGGGAGAGGGAGTCGTAGGAGAGAGAGAGCGGCGAGGGAAATGAATAAAAATCCCGTCTTTCTACTATTTATAGGGCCAAGTTCGTCGACGAGACCCTGTGGTCGTCGATGAGCCCTTCACAAAATTCGTTGACGAGGCCCTGTGTTCGTCGAGGAAATTCAGAGCAACCCAAAACCGCCTCTCGGTATTTTCTCGTCAACGAAGCCCTGTGTTCGTCGATGAAATTCTGAAGACCTTCGTCGACGAGACCCTGTGTTCGTCGACGAAGCCTGGCAAAATTCTGTTTCTCGTTCTATTTTCTTTCCCTCTTATTATTATAATGCTATTATTCTTCGGGTCACTACAAATTCGCATCATGCAGATACCATTCAGTTAAAGGCATGCAGGAACCTATATCCACTACCAACATGCAATTCTCATTAACTACATCTGTCATGCATGAGGCATTCCAAACTAAGCATGCAATCAGGTAGTTCAATCAATATATCAAATAAAATATAAACTATCCATTAAATAATGCAAACATTTAACAAGCACAGGATAGTGGTATTCAGCTCAAACAGAAGATTTAAAAAAAAAATCTTTGCTCCCCTCAGTTATAAAATCAAAGAATTTCATATTCAATAACAGTATTTGGCATAACAAAATTTTCAAATATGGGGATAGGCTTTAAGTTCCATTGTGAATTTAGGGCTATATGATATATATAATATTAATTCCCTAAACTCAAGTCTATATCATGGACAAGATGTGCTATATATAAGAATTTTAAACTTTAAACAAATATAGCATCATGAATCTTATATTAAAAAAAAAAAAAATTGTACATTCAAAGGGGATAGCCAATATCTTCAAATAATCACCAAACAAAATGATATGTATATATTAAGCTAAGATTGGATATGAACACTAGAACTCAGTATTGGCTAGATTTTCTTAGGGTTCTCAGTATGGTAACAGTGTTTAGTAAATTTATAATATTAAGTACAAACACTATTTAAGCATTCAAAGCATAACAACCCCTTTATATATTTTGTCATAAAAACTTATGAGTATATAAAAATTTCTTTGAGATGTACTTCATAAGACATCATGCTATTATCATAAACGATTTATCATGATTCATACAAAGATCTAATACAAGATATATCATACAAATCATGACATGAAAATAATACAAGTATCATAAGATTCACAGCAACAAACAAATCAAACATAAGATATATCATGTGAATCATACTATGAATTATTCAATATATTAAAAGGAGAATAGATATACCTTTAAGTTTTACTTTTTCTTAATTGTTTAAGCTCGGAGTGGCGTACTTGTCTCTCTCAGTTTCTCCAAAATTCTTATGTTTCCCAAAACCCTTCGGACTACTTTAAAACATAAGCTTTGCAAGAATATTAGTAGTTAAGGTAAACTAAAAGTATATGCATGACACTCAAATGATATGCATTAAGTTCAAGTCATGCACTTTCAAATCATTTTCATGTTTGGGAAACTATGCATTAAAAATCATTTTCAATGGGATATGAAATACTTTGCTAAACACTTTCCAAAACCTCCACTCGATTGATTTTACAAAAATCATTTTCAATAAACAAATAGTAAAATCTATACAATGAAAACAATGCAGGATTTGCAAAGTACTGACCCTCAAGGTTAGGATACACCGAAAAGTTGAATCGTTGCGATCTTTAGCATAAGCGGTTAAGGCTTTTGCAACGAGGCCTTGATACCAATTGTTGGAAATGGTGTGATCCCAAGAGGGGGGTTAATTGGACATTTAAAACTTTTCGACTAATTTAAAACATTTTTCCGATTCACCACAGTTCATATCCCATTCAATATTGAAAGTGTGTATGTAAAACAATTAGGTTATCAGTGCAGACATACACGCGTATCTCATTTAAAATAAATGTGCATGCAAATGATTATAACTGTAAATGAACAGACATACACATATAGAAAATAAAGTGTGGCAATTAAAGTATAGTAATCAAATGAGGTAGGGAGAGAGCAACACACGATATTTGTTATCGAGATTCAACCAAACCAGCCTACGTCACCGCCTTGGGCATACCCCTCTTGGGAATACACCAAAGTCAACACTTTGATAGTTTTCCCCTTTCGTAGATCGGTTTGGACTACATCCTCTCTAACTGGTGTGTTAATTTCACCCCTTGTCTATTCAAACCCTTGTATGTATTGATTATGTCAGTGTTGGTCTCTTTAAACTGGTGTGTTAATTTAACCACCTTTCGTGTCCAATCCTTAGTTTGTGTTGAGTCTGTCAGTTTTGGTCCAATTGTGATAGGCCCCACCATTTCCAAATCAATGCCTAAGCGTGAGTTGAGTTTGTTTTGGTCAATTTGGTGGATCCAATCATCATGATGATAAGTAAAAGTTTGTCACCACATCATTTTTCTTATTTTGGGATATAACGGAATACATTCACTTTTGCAAGCACACACATATTGCTTCCTACCAAAATTTTTTTATATAACATGTAGTTCAAAAATTGTGTCTTTTGTCTTTATAGATTTGTTACTATAAGATGCTAGAATTAATTATCTTCCTAGCACCCTGAGTAATGAATCTATAAAAAAGGCAGCTGTAGACACCCTATTTTTCCTAGTCGTTATATAGAAAAATTTAGGGGTTTTATTTTATTTTTCATTTTGATTTGAGGCATTTTTTAGAGTGTTTTTTTATTTTTTTATTTTTAAAATTGCAGTGGAGTGTTGTCTAAGGTATTTACCTAGGTGTGGTCTCTCATTTTCATTTGCTCAACCTCATCGTTTTGGTTGTGTGTCTATGCACAAAAATTTGTACGAGTTTTTATTTGCATTTTTATTTTGCAATACAATCAAAAATGAAAAAAAAAAAAACCTCGACATCCTCGAACTCTGTGGGCCAACCTCTCGAGCACCTGCACACACAAAATCAAAGCTCAAGTTAGAGCCTGATTGAGCTTATTTTGGAATTTAAGGCCCATTGTTGACTTACGCTAGTTTATGAGGCCCAATTGGGCTCAATTTAAAAATCCAGACCCATAATGGGTATTATTGGTCTATGCTCAAACCTAGGTCCAATTCCCCTTCTTTGTCCCATTCCTTTACAACCCAAATCTGACCTAACCCCCTCCACTAGTCACTTTCCCCTACCTATTTCCCCTGCAGCTGCAAAAAAAAGTAGCAGGCTCCTCAGAGCTTGGTTCTTCCATACCCCCCTTACTTGCTCTAAAAAAATTTGGAGCTAATCAAGCTTCTACTCTCTTTCTATTTAGCCTATAAATAGAGAGGGATTTTTCAAAAAAAAAAGGACTTGGGGGGATGGAAAGAGAAGGAGATACCACTCGGGAAGCAAGATAAAGAGCAAGAGTTTTTATTTTATTTTTTACTTTTTTAATTTTTTATAATAAAATATTAAATAATAGTTCGGTGGGAAGTTTTATTTCCCACTTTTGATGTGTAGTGAGTTTCACTTAAAACTTGATGGACCATCAGTGAGTTTTGCATGAGACGTATTTTCCCTCTCCCACACTTCTTCGCATTGTACATCTCAAATGCTTCACCCTTTGTTCTTCCCCCTCTGCTTCCATCGGCCTAATGAAATCCTCCAACCCCAATAGCCCGTCCACGTAGGAGTCTGCCGAGCTCACCGCCGCGTTCACCTCCTCCTTCGGCAGGTCACCATCAATTATCTCCACCCAGTGCCGCAGCTCTGTCGTCGATATCTGCTCGTCTCCGTTGTTGTCATTGCATGAGATAAAGAAAAAAAAAATAAGGGGTGAACTTTTTAGACAATTAACAATCAAAAGCTTCATATAAATATTTCAATTTTCAAATCTTTGTCAAACAAAACATGAATCTTAAAGGGGGGGGGGGAGACAGTATATCAACAAATATTAAGCTAAAACAATGATTTGCCACAGCAAAAGAACTCATACCTATAGGCGTACTCAGGTATACCAAACATGGAAACCACATTACTTCTTCTGAATCCTTCTAGCCACAAGGAGATGTTATTCCTTACTGTAGATGTTTTGGTTGACTCTAGACCAGCAAGCATCGTAGCCATTGATTGTGAAATGTAAAGCCTTTCATTCAATTTCCTAACATTTGATAGACCTAAAAAATGG
Organism: Malania oleifera; assembly: GCF_029873635.1. Taxonomy (NCBI): domain Eukaryota; kingdom Viridiplantae; phylum Streptophyta; class Magnoliopsida; order Santalales; family Ximeniaceae; genus Malania; species Malania oleifera. The sequence continues at coordinate 54,885 of NW_026652029.1, forward strand.
CAAATCAAACTTTAAGCAATAGCGGGTCAATATAAAACACGTCTTTTGCTCATTTTAATTTAATAATTATCAACTCCTGGACTTCATATCAGAAGCGTCAAATGCAAAAATTTTGTTTGATATTCATGGCCATCAAAATAGTCAATCAAAGATTAAGCAAGAAAACTCCATCGTTCAGGAAGAAAAGTCTTAATTGAAGAGAACAAGAAGTAATTAACATTTCAGAAGATTGCTCTTTATAATCAGACAATTGCACAGTTTAATTAAAGTGTTTATCAAAATTGAAAAGAAGAAACTAAAATTTATCCACAATTTTATGATGACAAATAACACTATAAGGTGGATCAGCGCCGGTCCTGATGCAGTTCGAAGCTTCTATTTGATTGTCGAGAAAATGCAAGAAAATAGAGAAACTTAGCACAAATTAAATTCTCAGGATTTTCATTATTTGAGATGCGAAACTCCCAAATCTACGCACTATTTGATGAGAGTAAGAGGAAGGAATCCGCAGTGATGGAGGGCAAGAACACGATCTGCTTAATCTCCCACCTACTCAAAATATATTGAAAACGCGAAAAATAAAAAATATGAAAAACAAAAATAGTAAAAGTGTTTTGAGTTTTTCTTCCTTTTTTGAGTTTTTTCACTTTGGTTTGTTGATGCTGTAACATGATGGCAAATTTTGCAAGTCAGTGGCATCGTGGAGGACCTGGAGCGCGTGTTTCGCTACATTGACAGCAATGGCAATGGGAAGATATTGACGGCAGAGCTACAGCACTGCGTGGGGATGATCGGTGACGACCTGCCAAAGGAGGAGGCGAAGGCAGCGATGAGGTCGACAGACTCCAACGGGGACGAGCTTTTGGGATTAGAGGATTTCATTGGGTAGATGGAAGCAGAGGGGGAAGAACAGAGGGTGAAGGATTTAAGAGAAGCATATGTACAATGCAGAGAAGTGTGGGAGGGGGAAAATACGTCCCATGCAAAACTTGCTGGAACATCCAGCGAGATTTTTCCGCCACGCTGGATTTTTCCACTATGTGTTAATAAACGGAAGCTCATCATTTAAAATTTGTTGGACCATCCAACGAGTTTTGGGACGCATCAAAATGGGGAAAAAAAAAAAGTTCCTACCAAACCATTATTTAATATTTTATTATAAAAAATCAAAAAAGGAAAAAATAAAACTCTAAAGGGCAGAGCTAGAAAGAAAGAAATAGAGAGAAAGAAAAGGAAAGATAAAAAAGGGGAGTTATGTTGAAGACAGAAGAAGTAGAAAGGAAAGGAATGTAGAGAAGGACAAGAGAGAAAAAGAGCAATGGAGGAGAAAGAGCAAGAAAGAATAAGTGGAGTAAAGGAGGAGGAGTTTTAAAGGCCAAAGGTTGGAACCTCCATTTCTTGAATCTTTTTTAGTTCGAGTATAATAGTCTATTCTCCTACATTTTATAAGGTATATAATTTTTTATCTTGTAGCCTTAAATCTCAATTTTAGAACCCCTAAAATTCCAAAACCAGAATCCACTAAAGTCCCAAAACCAAAATCCCTAAAATCCTAATTTTAAAACCCCTAAAATCCCAAAACCAAAATCCCCTAAAGTCCCAAAACCAAGATCCCCAAAATCCCAATTATAGAACCTTTAAAGTCTCAAAACTGGAAACCCTAAAATCCTAGCCAAGAATAAAAAATCCTAGCCAAATTCCCAAAATTTGAGCCCCAAAACTCCAAAAATTAGACCAAAAAACCTTGCAAAATTCTACAAAAAACCTAAGATAGACTCGGGTTTTTATCCGAATCTGAGAAGCCCAGACCCAAAAACTCGGCTCAACTACCCAGACCCAAGTCAAAGATCTAAATCCATCACCCAGGCCAACTTGACCTAGGTCTAATTCAATCGACCAAAGACCTAACATAGGTCCAAGGACTCGAGTCTAACTCAATTACTCAAACCCAAGTCAACGTTGACCTTGTCAAATGACCTTGTTCCCAACCCATTTAATGGATCCAATCGCCTAGCCCAATTAACCTAGCCCAATATCCATCTAATTGAAGCCCAATGCACACTAACTCACATAAGCCTAGGCCTAGCTCCTACCCTAAAACCCAACCTGACTACCTAGGGCCTAGCCCAATCACCCACAACCCTACCTACCCCTGACCTAGCCTAATCACTAGCACAATCATCAAACTAAGCCCATTCCCCAACTACCGAATAACTAAAGCCCAACCCAAATTAAAACCCAGGCCCAAATATAAACCTAACCTGACCCAAGCCCCCCAACTTTAACCTAACCCAACATGAGTTACAACCTCGATCAATCTCAATCCCCCTTTAGCTTGTTTTGCTCAAGAGAATTCATGAGAAAATCCATTGGAAAAAACCCATAAAAAACACAGGAATTCTCAAGAAAAATAATTTAAAAAAAACAACAGCAACAAAGAGAAAATAAAGGGGGAGGGGTTCGTTACCTTAGGAGAGTCTGAGCTTGGATATGAATAATGGGGGGCAGGCAGAGAACTTTAAGCTCTCTGCCATTTTGAGGGTGTTGTGCATGACTTGCAACACAGAAGACATTAAAAAGGGGGGGGGGGGTGAGAATAGGAGAGATCCAAGGGGTAGGGATGTTAAAGATAGAGGAGTTCAAAGAAGAGATAGGGAGGTGAGAGAGAGGAACACATAGAAGGGATACAAAGGTGAGAAAGAAAGGAGTATAAAGAAGGGAAGGGAGAAGAGAGTGAGAGAGAGAGTGTTAGATTTGGTGCAACCCTTAGAGGGGGGTTGAATTGGGTATTTAAAATTTATTACCTAGGTTGACAAATTTAATTAGTAGTACAATCCAACCTAGAGTCAGTCTACACAATCAATAGATAAACATAAACGTGTAATAAAGACAAAGTGCAGAAATGTAAAGAATATGCACGATATGTTATCGGGGTTCGGCCAACTGTACTTACGCCCCCACCTTGACCACACCAGCACAAGGATTACCACTATAATGCTCACTTAAATGGGTGGAGCGGCACCTAATACAACCAGGTCAATTAAAGGGGCTAACCTCAACCGACACGTCTTAACAGGATGGCACACCTAGCTTTCCTAACCGAGTCTAAGCCAATACGGGACTATTCCACAAGACTAGTCTCCCTCTTCAGGCCCGTTCCTGGAATACAACCAATGTGTATAAAATGTTTGTACATGAAAATTCGCTTTTAGACAAGCATATGTGTGCACCAGTATAGCTTAATCAATAATGCAACCACGAATGATATGTAAATATGCTCAGTGCTCTAATGTGTGCTAAACACTCAGTCACGTATAAGCTTTCAGTTCAGATCTAGAGTGTATACCCAAGCTATATTTGAAACACACTATGTGAACAATACAATATCATATCAAGGTTTCAAAATATGCTAAGCAAGTTCAAACAAACAAACTCAATGATATATTCTAATATTCAAAGAACAATAAAGTTGTTTGAAGCACTAGCTTGAAAAGGATTTTTGCACACAAAAATTAGGTTAGGTAACTTGCAACAATAATGCAAGAACCTCAACCCTCAAAGTTTTTCCACTCTAGGTTTATCAAATTAAACCGATGGAAGAACTTTAATTCTAAACTCTCTCAGAAAATCGATCAAGCGACAATGTAAATGAGAGTTCTAACAAATGTGATTAAGCACACTAGTCTTATAAAATACTCACAATGCTTTTCAAAAATTAAGAATGAAGAGTTTGTGAGTGTTTGGAAGTGATATTTGGCCAATATAGGGTTTTGAAAGTTGAGAGAATTTTGCCCTAATCAAGTTTGCTAATCCTTGCTAATTATGACAAAAGAATGAGTATATATAGGCAAGGAGGAATTTTTTACCGTTGGGGACAAAGTGAGTATAATTAGATTTGTTTAAAAGACCATTAAGAATATTAACCCTTTTTACCCCATTTAAAAATTCGGTAAAAGTTATTTTAACCCGCGAGGTTCGGATGCCTGAACACACATAGTAAAAAATTCAACTTTTGGAGGTTCAGGTGCCTGAAGAACGAGTCGATCGGCTGAAACAAAGTCAATAGCAAATGTTCAATAATTCAGGTGCCCGACTCACAATTCGGTCGCTTGAGCCTCCTTTTGAACGTAAACCTTCGGTTGCCCGAGTAGTTGAAAAGTGTCCTGACAGGCTTTCGGGTGCCCAAGGAAGGTATGTTCAAAATAGGTTCAGGTGCCTGAAGGCCAAGTCAACATGTTGGCTGGTTCGGTCGCCTGGACCGCTTTACACGGCAAAGGTTCGGTCACCTGAAACCCTCTCAACTTTTCTCATTAAGTGCATTTTAGCCTTATTTTGATTTTCCTTATTAAGATAGGTGATGTAAGGGACTTGTGTCCTTAGTGTAAATACCTAAGGTCCAACTATGGTAGTTTTGAGCATACCTACCTACCATGCATGATTCAAATTATTACAAGTCATACACGTGCACAGTTCATAATAAATTACAACCCAAAATGAAGAACTGAACAAATGAATATAAATTACAACACATAAATCTTCATTCTTTGGCACGAACACTGCACGCCATCATGGTATGTCTTTTAGTCCTGAAGTGCGCACAAGGTGATCCTGCATGCAATTCTCAGTATACCCATTAGTACTAAGAGTATTTGTCATAATCAAAACTAGGTGTGACCTATAAGGTCAACAATCTCCCCCTTTTTGATGATGACAAATACTTTATGCAAAAGTGGGTTCAGCCAAGAAAGGCTCCCCCTGACTTTATGCATAAAGATAATTAAAGTAGAGGGTAATGAAAGATTAAGCATAATAAGGCACAGTCTTACCCCACTTTTTCCTTTTCTCGCCCTTTTGGCAACAGCAAAAAAGGTTAAGCAATAAAGCGCAAAGGCAAAGGATGTCGTTTGGGAGGAATTTTAAAATGATTCGGCAGCATGCCGTTTGAAAAAGATCATTCCCAAACATAACCCTGTACCTAAGTGACCTGTTTGGAGTTTCCATACACAATATGTGGCAAATTGCAACTAAGTAATCCAAACAGAATGTGCATCAAGGAAGTAAGAGAAACATTCAGCATGTGATACCAATTGATAATCTTAATATTCTATACTCCCCCAATGGATGATTATGTAAGGATGAAGATTAAAATTTTCATTTGGTTTTCACTCATCCTTTCAAAAATAATTTTTTTTTACGTAAATTTTATCATAATCATCTTTTGTATGGCAAAACAAGCTCAATTTCCACAAGGTATTGTATAATGAAAACATGTCAGCCTGATACCAAGTGTCATACTCATGTGATAGTGAGTGTACTAACTATAATCGTGCTAATTGATAAAAACACTAATATTTGTAAAGGCATGATATTTTAAGTAAGCATGATATCTAATAAGGATTTTGTCAAAACATGCACATGGATATCACCTAGTTAATGTATTTGCCAAATGATGTATAGAATGAAAGAACAATACATTTCTATTTCTTAAGGCCTAATGATTTCAATGTTGAGTGACTCCCCCTGAGAATATCCATTTTCCTAATAAGTCAACTTGAGTGAAATTCAAATGTTATTTTGGAAACAAATTCAAGTTTTAAGAAGTTTAGCATTTAGAAAATGATATATGGTTGTGTGCAATAATTAAAGAAAAATCTGGCAGCATTTTGTTTGAAAATATGATCAATCCATAATAATCTGTCAATATCTAAGCACTTCAAATATGCAACAAACGCGCATAACAGCCCACGGATTTAGATATTTCAAACAAAATAAGCTAACCGTAAAGCTTAAAGTCGAGATCAAAATTGCATCTGTACACAAGTTCAAAGATCGTGTCATTCATTCATATTCATCAACCATTTTTAGGCAAATGTCTAAAGAAAATTCAGCAGCAGCATGCCAGCTATAAACAGGACATTTCCCAAAATTTACCTACACAAAAGAAAAGCGTTCTCAAACAACATATCTCAGGTAAGGCATCTAGAACCTATAATCTAATCCTTCCAGCAGGAAATTCTTATCAACTCAACTGCATCTGGCATCAGGAGCCTTTTTCTACACTAAGCATCGCATTTCCACCACTAGTCATCCAAGCACAATCATGCAAATCAGGTCCTGCCGATTATATATATATATATATATCATCATATGGACAAAACACAGTCACCAGATCAAGTCATCCTGCGTGTGTGTGGGTGAATGTGATCGTTAGAAATAAAATTAAAAAAAAAGGTTTTTTAAGATCCCGAACAAACTACAAGTGGTATCTGAATAAAACAGAACACAGATGAGCAAATAGGAACTCCGGGGAGTATAAAACGAAATAGATCCTCATAAAGCACTCCTAGGTCTCCTCTTCACATCGACATCATCATCCTCAACCGCTCAACCCATCTGGTCATCCCTCCCACTGTCCTCATCATTCATCTCTCTTGCAAGCCGCTCATCGATGATATGGAAGTTAGCCTATACCTTCGGGCTGAATTCTTGAACTCACTTAAAGCGAGTCAATTCTCGCCTGTGATGAAGACACCTACTCAGTCATGGAGACTCGGACTCCGAAAGAGGCCAGAGAGATCGTGATAGCGCCATGATCTCGGCGCTAGATGGTACATTAGGCAAAAGCTCCTGTAGGATCCCCTAAGCGCCTGGGTCGCTCTCATGTTCAGTGGGACAACCAACATGTTGTGGTGAGCTTGTACCCCATCAACTTTAAAAGTGGGGGGAATTTGAAGATGTCAAAGGCTGGACCTTTTGATGGTGGCAAGTTGTGACCTATTCCATCAAGTCAGCCTTCCCTAACAATATCCTATGATACCATCCCCTATAGGGTGAAAGATCCTTTTTTCTTTTTTCATTTCAACGTTTTGCGACATCCCACCGTAGGATTAACCTAGGAGAGGTCTAGCTTCTTTCTGGTGAAGAGGAACCACATTACTAAGCAATACAAATAGGATACAAGTCCCGATCTGAATTAGGCAAGATGTTGTAGGAAATTAGTAGTGCACCACTTTTTTTTTTTCCTCTAAGTCAGTGTCTGAACTAAAATTATGGGTTCAGATCAAGCTATTGGATTCGTCATGACTAAATTAACAAATATACTCACAGTGAAGTCCCTTCTCGGCTATTAGGTAAAGGACGAATCGTGGAATGAAGTCTTCTCGCCACGATGGATCTCAAAAGTCTCCTGCCAGGTAGGCATCGTCAAAGTGGAGCTCCGTCTCAAGCACACTGAAGTAGTATCCCTGCCCATCTTGAGCAAGATTGGCATAAAAGAGCCGGATGAGCAGCAGGTACATCCCTATGGGGTGAAAGGCCATAAACTCATACTATCCTTCTATCGAACCATGTCTAGAACATTGTTGAAAGTGAAGTTTGCATGAATTCGATATCAAGGAACTTTCCCATAATGGGATCTTTGAGGCGAAATATTTTCTCGTATTTGATTCGTCGATCGGGTGTGGGAAACTACTGGTCTAATGAAACACCCACGACAATACATCTCTGTTCCCTAGCCATGGAGACAATTCTCAAAGAAAAACTAGTCTAGATATGGCAAAACTAAGAGAGCTCTCAATAGTTATGGGTAAAAATGAACTGTTTTTCACAAAGAACCATATATATCAGCGTGGTTCGGGCGCCTGAGCATAAGTTCGGTCGCCCAAGCAGCTTTAAATATGGGAACCCTCTGAGACTTTTCAGTAGCCCGAACATTAGTTTGGTCGGCTGAATATTAAATGCCACTTTGTATTTTCGAAGGTCGACCGCCTGAATTGATTTTGAACTAATCTTACCGGTCGCCCAAAATCCAAGTTCAGTAGCCCAAAACACGTCGGGCACAAAAGAATTTCAGAAGGCCCGCGCTTATTTTAAATCTGAACGTTCAGTAACCCGAATTGTGGTCAATGCTTGGTTAAACCTTTATTGGTTGCCGAAGTGCAACGCATTGTTTTGTTCATCATCCGCCCGAGCGTGGTCCCCCTTGTTTTGTTTTGACTTGTTTTTAACGCTATAGACCCATGGTTTATCTATGAGTTAGGGCATTGATAGGGCTTCAAGATGAGTTTTTAGGATACGATTTTTGACTTATAATTTAATTTCTAAACCTCAAAATTGTCAACACTTGACCAGGTATGCTTAATGTTAAGATTTTCTATTTAACGAGAGTAAGCACTGTGAAAATCGAAAACAAGGCAGACAAGCAAGTCCTTTGGGAATAGATTTCATTTAATAGCCCATGAATTATATTCAACAACTCAAAGAAAATTTTAATGGTTTTTTTTATAGAGTTCAGATTGGTTCAATTCTTCGAAATGCGTAATATAGGAGATTTTACATATTGGACATACTAAGATTTTACATTTTTCAGCCCCTTGAGAATACTACCATCTATAATACCCTAACCGCCTAAGGAAGAATTCTAATGATCATGTAATTCCTGTTTGCGCAAGTTCTTCTTTGGCTTTCAAAAGGTTTTCTTTTCTTTCTTTCTTAACAACCCATAACCATTTTGTCTTCTTCTTTTATTTGTGGATGGGTGGGTTGGTTGATTTGTTAATTTTTCATACGTTTTGGGCCCCCCTTTTTTTTGTTTTTCAAAAGAAAAAAAAACAACCTTTTCTTTTAAATGGTCAATCAAATTTTGTTTGCGTGCCCCTTCTTTTTACATAAGATGCCAGTGGTGTAAATGTATGGACCAGACGAGGTACTAGCATATATTTTGAATCTCTTTTTACAGTACCCCCCCATGTATAGGTTTTTTCTTTCTTCTATTTTCCATTCCATTATAACCTATACCTCCTTATCTAAGGTCATCTTTTGGCACCTAGCATTTTCCAAAGTTTTCCTTACCTCTAATGAGCGTGTAGATGATCTCGATTGTTCTTCTTTTTTCTTCTCTAGATCTGGATTTTTTGAGTTTTTACCAATCTTTTGCACATCAATATGAAGTTCCAAAAGTTCTTGACAAATTTTGCTTTAACTTTAAAGACCCTGTAATCAAATGGTTTCTTTTTATACATCATTAGTAAGCGTTAGATTTCAACCAGTAAACTCCTTTTCTAATGAGTCATTCTTGTTCGCTAGTCTTTTGATTGTCAAATTATTTTTTTTTTCATCAAAGAATTTGTGTAGTCACTTCCTTAAATGCTGCCTCATACTTGTTTTTTCTTTCACACAGATATTCTATTTGATTTACAAGTAACCTATAAGTCCTCATGCATGTATTATAATTTGCAATTCCTCTTAAATGGCCATAGTTCACTAGCACTACTATCATATGATTCCCAATATGACATATCATTCAAATCACGCACATGAATCATGCTCATATTCATCTACTGAGACAAAATGAACTTGAGATAACCTCACAATTGGTTGAAGGCCTACATAACCCCCCGGCTACCCTTCCTTAAGATCAATGTCGCCCGATCTCTGGGGAGATGGGTCTCCTTTTGCAAGGGACGCACGTATCTCCCGCAAGTTCGTCCCAAATCTTCCCAATCTGCTTTTAGCACTACTATAAGCCATACAACCTCACATAAAACATTAGAATCTAAGGCATGCAATAAGGTTTCTGGCATCAAATTTTATTCTGTACTAAAAAATCCTAGCTATCATTTATTTCATACTCAGATTTTGGAAACAATCAGTACACCCCAATAGATTTCAATAGGCACACAATCACCCCCTATAATGACTTTCCAAGTTTTTCATTCAAAGCTTTCACATACACACAGTCATTCTAATTCCATATACATAAGCCATTTACGCACCACAGATACAAGTATGTGTTGTGACCAGTCTTCCTCGCCAAAATAAGGGGATGCACTAATGCGAGCCCATCATGAATCCTTTGAACTAAATGACGTCTAAGTCTAGGTTACAAGCTCTGACACCAATTGTTAGATTTGATTCACCCCAGTGGGGTGAATTTGGG
>NW_026652030.1:0-5000 GCF_029873635.1 Malania oleifera
ACCTATTCCCCTAAACCCTAAACCCTAAACCCAAAATTCCAAACCAAAAACCGTAAACCGTAAACCCAAAAAACCCTAAACCCTAAATCCTAAACCTTAAACCCTAAACCTTAAAGGCTAATACCTAATCCTAAACCTTAAACCCTATAACCAAAACCCTAAACCCTAAAAACTATACCCTAAACCATAAACCCAAAACGCTAAACCCTAAACCAAAAAAACCCTAAACCCAAAATCCTTAGCCCTAAACCTTAAAAAAACTAAAATCTAAACACAAAACCCTAAATCCTAAAGCCTAAACCCTAAAATCCTAAACCACAAACCTAAAACCTAAACGCTAAACCCAAAAACGTATGTCCTAAACCCCAAACCCTAACCCCAAATCCTAAACACTAAACCATAAACCCTAAACCTTAAAAATTAAACCCTAAACAGGAAAAAACCCTAAAAATTAAACCCTAAACCGAAAAAACTCTAAATCCTAAAACATAAAACCTAAACCCTACACCCAAAACCCTATAGACAAAAATCCCAAACCCTACACCCTAAGCACAAATCCTTTAATCCCTAAACCCTAAACCCTAAACCGTAACACCAAAAAACCCTAAACCCCAAATCCTAAACCTTAAACCCTAAACCCTAAACCCAAAAAACCCTAAACCCTAAAAACCCTAAACCCAGAACCCTAAAACCCTAAACCCCAAACCCAAAACCATAGACCCTATACCCTAAAACCTCAAACATATGCCCTAAACCCTAACCCATGAATCCTAAACACTAAATGCTAAACCCTAAATCCTAAACGCTAAACCCTAAACCCTAAACCCTAAAAACTAAACACTAAACCATAAACCCTAAACTCTAAAACCCTAAACCCTCAACCCTAAAAACAAAACCCTAAATTCTAAACCCTAAACCTGAAACATTTAACCCAAAACCTTATAGCGCTAAACATTAAACCGTAAACCCAAAATCCTAAAAACCCTAAACCTTAAACCCTAAACCCAAAAAACCCTAAACCCTAAATCCAAAACCTTAAACCCCAAACACAAAACCCAAAAAACACTAAACCCTAAATCCTAAACCCTAAACCCTAAAAACCCTAAACCCTAAACCCTAAACCTTAAACCCAAAACCCCAAACCTTAAAACTTATGTTCTAAACCCTAAACCCTAAACCCTAAAACCTACACACTAAACCCTAAACCCTAAAACCTACACACTAAACCCTAAACCCTAAAAATTAAACCCTAAACCCAAAACCCAAAACCTGAAGAGCAAAAAAAACCCTAGACCCTAAACCCTAAACCCTAAACCCTAAACCCAAAACCCAAAACCCTAACCATAAACACTAAACCCTAAACCCTAAACACTAAACCCTAAGTCCGAAACCCTAACCCCTGAACCCTAAACCCTAAACCTTAAACCCTAAAACTTGTAACACTAAACCATAAGTCCTAAACCCTAAACCCTAAATCCTAAACCCTAAACCCTAAAAACCCTAAACGCTAAAACTAAATCCAAAACCCTAACCATAAACCTTAAACCCTAAACCCTAAACCCTAAACCATAAAACCCTAAATCCTAAATCTTGAACCCTAAACCCTAAAAACCCGAAACCCTAAAACCTATGCCCCAAACCCCAAACCCTAAACCCCAAACCCTAACCCTAAATCCGAAACACAAAACTCTAAACCCTAAACCCAAAACCCTAAACCATAAACTCTAAACCCTAAACACTAAACACTAAACCCTAAATCGGAAACACTACCTAAATCCGATACCCTAAACCCTAAACCCTACGCCGAAAATCCAAAAACCTATGAGCTAAACCCTAACACTAAACACTAAACACTAAACACTAAATCCTAAACCCTAAACCATAAACCCTAAATCCTAAAAACTAAACACTAAACCCTAAACCCTAAACCTTAAAACCCTAAACCCTGAAACCTAAAAGCAAAACCCTAAACGCAAAACCCTAAACCCTAAACCCTATAACGCTAAACATTAAACCCTAAACTCAAAACCCAATAACGTTAAACATTAAACCCTAAACCCAAAACCCTAAAACACTAAACCCTAAAACCTAAACCCAAACAACCCTAAACCCTAAATCTTAAACCTTAAACCCTAAACCCTAAACCCTAAAAATCCTAAACCCTAAACCCTAAAACCTAAACCCAGAACCCGAAAACCCTAAACCCTAAACCCTAAAAACTAAAACCTATGCCCTAAATGCCAAACCATTAATCCTAAACCCTAAACCCTAAACCATAAACCCTAAAAACTAAACCCTAAACCCTAAACCTAGAAGACCCCAAACCCAAAGTCTCAAACCCAAAACCAAAAACGCTAAAACCTAAACACTAAACCCTAAAACCTAAAACCTAAACCCTAAACACTAAACACTTATGCCCTAAACCCTAAACCTTAAACCCAAAAAACCCAAAACCCTAAATCCCAAACCATAAACCCTAAAAACACTAAATCTTAAAACCTATGCCCTAAACCCTAACCCCTAAATCCTAAATCCAAAACACTAAACACTACACCCTAAAAACTAAAACCTGAACCCTAAACCCTAGACCGAAAACCCTAAACCCAAAACACCCAAAACCCTACATCCTAAACCCTAAGCCCAAAATTTGAAACCCTAAATCAAAAACCCTAAACCCTAAACCCTAAACCCTAAAACCCTTAAACCCTAAACCCTAAAACATAAACCCTAAACCCTAAGCCCAAAATACGAAACCCTAAACCCTAAAATCCTAAACACTAAATCCTAAACTAAAATCCTAAAACCCTAAACCCTAAACCCAAAATTATAAACCCAAAACCGAAAACCCAAGACCTAAAACCTTAAATCGTAAATCCTAAACACTAAACCAATGCCCAAAACCCTAAACCCTAAACCCCAAACCCTAAAAACTAACCCCTAAATCCTAAACCCTAAACCCTAACCCTAAACCCAAAACCCTAAACCTGCAACCGAAAAAACCTAAAACCCTAAACCCTAAACCCTAAATCCAAAACACTAAACCCTAAACCCTCAAACCTAAACCATAAACCCTAGACACAAAACCCTAAACCACTAAATCCTAAATCCTAAACCCAAAACACTAAACCCTAAACCCTAAAACCTATGCCCTGAACCTTAAACCCTAAACCCTAATTCCGCAACCCTAAACCTTAAACCCTAAAAACTAAACCCCAAACCCAAAACCCTAAACGCACAAACCCTATGCCCTAAACGCTAAACCCAAAAAATGCCTAAACCCTAAACCCTAAAACCATAAACCCAAAACCCTAAACCCGAAACCCTAAACCCTAAAACCAATAATGGTAAACCCAAAACCCCAAACCCAAAAAACCCAAAACCCTAAATCCTAAACCTTAAACACTAAAAACCCTAAACCCTAAACCCTAAACCCTCAATCCTAAGCCCCAAACCGTAAACATCTAAACCCTAAACCCTAAACCCTATACCCTAAACCCTACAAGCTATGCACTAAATCCTAAACCCTAAACCCTATACCCAAAACCCTAAACCCAAAAACACTAAACCCTAAACCCTAAACCCTAAACTCTAAAACCCTAAACCCTACACACAAAACCTAAAACCTAAAACCTAAACCCTAAATCCTAAACCCTAAACCCTAAAAACCCAAAACCCCAAACCTGAATCCTAAACCCAAAACCATAAACCTTAAATCCTAAATCTTGAATCCTAAACCCTAAAAACCCAAAACCCTAAAACCTATGCCCCAAACCGTAAACTCTAAAACCTAAATCCTACACACAAAACCCTAAACCCTAAACACCAAACCCTAAACCCAAAAATCCTAAACCTTATACCCTAATCCCTAAATCCAATACCCTAAACCCTAAACCCTAAAACCTATGCCCTAAACCCTAACCCTAAACACTAAGTGCTAAACCCTAAACCTTAAAACCTAAACCATAAAAACTAAATACTAAACTCAAAACCCAAAACCCTAAAAACAAAACCCTAAACCTTAAACCCAAAACCCTAAAACCCTAAACTCAAAACCCTAAACCCGAAACCCTAAACCCTATAATGCTAAACATTAAACCCTAAACCCAAAACCCTAAAACCCTAAACCCAAAATCGTAAACCCAAAAAACCCTAAACCCTAAATCTTAAACCTTAAACCCTAAACCCTAAACAAAAAAAACCCTAAACCCTAAAAACGAAAAACCCTAAACCCTAAACCTAAAATCCTAAACCCAGAACCCAAAAACCCTAAACCCTAAACCCTTACTCCAAAAAAATAAAACCTATGTCCTAAACTCTAAACCATAAATCCTAAACCTTAAACCCTAAACCCTAAAAACTAAACACAAAAAACCCTAAACCCAAAAGACCCTAAACCCTAAACTCTAAACCTTAAACCCTAAACCCAGAAGCCAAAAACCCTAAACCCTAAACCCTTAATCCAAAAACCTAAAACCTATGCCCTGAACTCTAAACCACAAAACCTAAACCCTAAACCACAAACCCTAAACCCTAAACCCTAAACGCAAAAGTCCCTAAACCCTAAGCCCTATACCCTAAACCCTAAACCCTAAACCCTAAAACCTAAACCCTAAACCCCAAACCCAAAAAAACCTAAGCCCTAAATCCTAAACCGTAAACAACAAACCCTAAACCCAAAAAACCCTAAACTCTAAACCCTAAACCCTAAACCCAAATTCCTAAACCTAGAACCCTAAACCCCTAAACCCTAAAGCCTAAGCCCTAAACCCTATACCCTAAAACCTAAAACCTATGCCCTAAACTCTAAACCATAAATCTTAAACACTAAAGCCGAAATCCTAAACCCTAAAAACTAAACCCTAAACCCTAAACCCCAACCCTTAACCCTAATCCCTAAACCCTAAACCCTAAACCTAAAAGACCCCAAACCCTAAGCCCCTAAAAACAAAAGACACTAACCCTAACCCTAAACCCAAAACCCAAAAACCTAAACACAAAAC
>NW_026652030.1:10000-50468 GCF_029873635.1 Malania oleifera
CCCTAAATCCCAAACACTAAACCCAAAGCCCTAAACCCAAAACCCTAAACCCCAAAAACCCTAAGCCCAAAACCCTAAACCCAAAACCATAAACCCAAAAAACAAAACCCTAAACCCAAAACCCTAAACCCTAAAACCCTTAACACTAAAAACTAAACCATAAAACCCTAAATCCAAAACCCCAAACCCTAAACCCTAAACCCTAAATCGTAAACCTTATAATGCAAAACCCAAAACCATAAACCCAGAAAACCTTAAACCCAAAATCTTAAACTCTAAACTTGAAAACCTATGCCCTAAACACTAAACCCTAATTCCTAGACCCTAAACGCTAAACCCTAAACCCCAAAAACAAAACCCTAAACCCTAAATCGTAAACCCCAACCCTAAACCCTAAACCCTAAACCCAAAACCTTAAAGCCAAAAACCTAAAACCCTACACCCTCAACCCTAAGCCCTAAATCTAAAACCTTAAAACCTAAAACACTAAACGCTAAATCCTAAACCCTAAACCCTAAACCCTAAACCCTAAACCCTAAACCCCTAAACCCTAAACCCTAAGCCCCAAACCCTAAACCGTAAACCCTAAAAACTAAACCCTAAACCCCAAACCCCAGACCCTAAAAACCTAAACCCTAAACCCTAAACACAAATTCTTATAACGCTAAACCCTAAACCATAAACCCAAAAAAATGCCAAACCCTAAATCCTAAACCCTAAACCCAAAAAAACCATAAACCCTAAATCCTAAACCCTAAACCCTAAACCCTAAACCCTAAACCCTAAACCCGTAAACCCTAAACCCTAAACCCTAAAACCTAGGCACTAAATACTGAACCTAAAACCCTACACCCTAAACCCTAAACCCTAACCCTAAACACTAAACCCAAAACCCTAAACCTGATACCCTAAACCCAAAATACCCTAAACCCTAAACAATAAACCCTAAACCCAAAATCCTAAACCTTAAAACCTAAACCCTAAACCCAAAAAACCCTAAACCCTAAACCCAAAACCCAAAACCCTAAACCCTAAACACTAAATCCTAAATACTAAATTTGAAACCCTAAACCCTAAAACCCTAAACGCTGGACCCTAAACCCTAACTCCCAAACCCTAAACCCCTAACCCCTAAACCCTAAACCCTCAACCCTAAACAATAAATTCTAAACCCTAAACCCTAAAACCTATGCCTTGAACCCTAAACCCTAAACCCTAAACCCTAAACCCTAAACACTAAACCCTAAACCCTAAACTCTAACACCTAAACCAAAAAATCCTAAACCCTAAATCCAAAACCCAAAACCCAAAACCCTAAACCCTAAAACCTATGCCATAAACCCTAAATCCTAAACCCTAAACCCTAAATCCTAAACACTAAACCCAAAAAACCCTAATCCCTAAACCCTAAATCCTAAACCCAAAAAAGCTTAAACCCAAAACCCTAAACACTAAACTCTAACCCCTAAAAACTATGCCCTAAATCCTAAACCCTAAACCCTAAATCCTAAACCCTAAACCCTAAAACCTAAAATCCTAAACCCTAAATCCTAAATCCTAAAACAAAAAAACCCTAAACCCTAAACCCTAAAAACTAAACACTAAACCCTAAACCCTAAATACTAAAAACCCTAAATCCCAAAACGTAAACCCTAAACCCTAAACCCCTAAACCCTAAACCCTAAACCCTAAATCCTAAGCCCTAAACACTAAGCACTAAACCCTAAACACTACAAAATAAAACCTAAACCCTAAACCCCAAAACCTAACCCTAAATCCCAAACACTAAACCCAAAGCCCTAAACCCAAAACCCTAAACCCTAAAACCCAAAAACCCTAAGCCCAAAACCCTAAACCCAAAACCATAAACCCAAAAAACAAAACCCTAAACCCAAAACCCTAAACCCTAAAACCCTTAACACTAAAAACTAAACCATAAAACCCTAAATCCAAAACCCCAAACCCTAAACCCTAAACCCTAAATCGTAAACCTTATAATGCAAAACCCAAAACCATAAACCCAGAAAACCTTAAACCCAAAATCTTAAACTCTAAACTTGAAAACCTATGCCCTAAACACTAAACCCTAATTCCTAGACCCTAAACGCTAAACCCTAAACCCCAAAAACAAAACCCTAAACCCTAAACCCTAAACCCTAACCCTAAACCCTAAACCCTAAACCCGAAACCTTAAACCCAAAGAAGCCCAAACCCTACACCCTCAACCCTAAGCCCTAAATCCAAAACCCAAAAACCTAAAACCCTAAACCCTAAATCCTAAACCCTAAACCCTAAACCCCTTAAACCCTAAACCCTAAACCCTAAACCCTAAACCCTAAGCCCCAAACCCTAAACCCTAAACCCTAAAAAACTAAACCCTAAACCCCAAACCCTAGACCCTAAAAACCTAAACCCTAAACCCTAAACACAAATTCTTATAACGCTAAACCCTAAACCATAAACCCAAAAAAATGCCAAACCCTAAATCCTAAACCCTAAACCCAAAAAACCATAAACCCTAAACCCTAAACCCTAAACCCTAAAACCCTAAACCCGTAAACCCTAAACCCTAAACCCTAAAACCTAGGCACTAAATACTGAACCTAAAACCCTACACCCTAAACCCTAAACCCTAACCCTAAACACTAAACCCAAAACCCCAAACCTGATACCCTAAACCCAAAATACCCTAAACCCTAAACAATAAACCCCAAACCCAAAATCCTAAACCTTAAAACCTAAACCCTAAACCCAAAAAACCCTAAACCCTAAACCCAAAACCCAAACCCTAAACCCTAAACACTAAATCCTAAATACTAAATTTGAAACCCTAAACCCTAAAACCCTAAACGCTGGACCCTAAACCCTAACTCCCAAACCCTAAACCCCTAACCCCTAAACCCTAAACCCTCAACCCTAAACAATAAACTCTAAACCCTAAACCCTAAAACCTATGCCTTGAACCCTAAACCCTAAACCCTAAACCCTAACCCTAAACACTAAACCCTAAACCCTAAACTCTAACACCTAAACCAAAAAATCCTAAACCCTAAATCCAAAACCCAAAACCCAAAACCCTAAACCCTAAAACCTATGCCATAAACCCTAAATCCTAAACCCTAAACCCTAAATCCTAAACACTAAACCCAAAAAACCCTAATCCCTAAACCCTAAATCCTAAACCCAAAAAAGCTTAAACCCAAAACCCTAAACACTAAACTCTAACCCCTAAAAACTATGCCCTAAATCCTAAACCCTAAACCCTAAATCCTAAACCCTAAACCCTAAAACCTAAAATCCTAAACCCTAAATCCTAAATCCTAAAACAAAAAAAACCCTAAACCCAAAACCCTAAACCCTAAACCCTAAATCCAAAATCGTAAATCCTAAACACTAAACCCTAAATCCTAAACAATAAACCCTAAACCCTAAACCCTAAACGCTAAACACTAAACCCGAAACACAAAATTCGAAACCCAAAACCCTAAACCCTAACTGCTAAGTGCCAAACCCTAAACCCCTAAACCCTAAACCCTAAACCCTAAACCTTAAACCCTAAACCCTAAACCCTAAAACCTATGCCCTAAACCCTAATCCCTAAACCCTAAACCCTAAACCCTAAATCCTAAACTCGAAACCCAAAAAACCCTAAACCCAAAACCATATACCCTAAACTCTAAACCCTAAACCCTAAACTCTAAACCCTAAAAACTAAACTCTAAACCTTAAACCCTAAACCCTAAATCCTAAAAATTGAACCCTAAACCCTAAAACCAAAAACCCTAAATCCTAAACCCTAAACCCAAAAACCCTAAACCCTAAACCCTAAACCCTAAACCCTAAATCCTAAACTCTAAACCGTAAACCATAAACCCTAAACCCTAAGTCGTAAACCCTAAACCCTAAGCCCTAAACCGTAAACTGTAAACCCTAACCATAAACCCTAGACCCTAAACCCTAAAATCAAAACCCTAAACCGAAAAACTCTAAACCCTAAACTCTAAACCTTCAACCCTAATCCCTAAACCTCAAACCTAAAACCATAAACCCTATACCCTAAACCCAAAACCCAAAACACTAAAACTAAACCCTAAACCCTAAATCCCAAACCCTAAACACTAAAACCACAAACCCTAAACCCTAAACCCCAAACCCTAAATCCTAAACCCTAAACATTAAACCCAAAACAAAAAATCGAAAACCCTAAAACCTACACCCTAAACCCTAAAACCCCAACCCTAAATCATAAACCCAAAACCCTAAACCCAAAGTGCTAAACCCTAAACTCTATACTGTAAACCCTAAACCCTAATCCCGAAACACTAAATCGTAAAACCCTAAACCCTATATCGTAAACCCTAAACCCTAAAAACCCTACACCCTAAACCCTAAACCCTA
The DNA here is from genome assembly GCF_029873635.1 of Malania oleifera. Taxonomy (NCBI): domain Eukaryota; kingdom Viridiplantae; phylum Streptophyta; class Magnoliopsida; order Santalales; family Ximeniaceae; genus Malania; species Malania oleifera. The sequence continues at coordinate 14,399 of NW_026652030.1, forward strand.
AATCCTAAACTCTAAACCATAAACCCCTAAACAATAAACCCTAAACCCTAAACCCTAAAACCTATGCCCTAAACCCTAAACCCTAAACCCCAAACCCTAAACCCTAAATCCTAAACCCTAAACCCTAAACCCTAAACCCTAAACCCTGAACCCTAAAAACCCTAATCCCTAAACCCTAAACCCTAAAAACCCTAAACCCTAAACCCTAAACTATATACCTTAAACCCTAAAACCATAAACCCTAAGCCCTAAACCAAAATTCCAAAACCCTAAACCCGAAAAACCCTAAACCCTAAACCTTAAACCCTAGACATTAAACCCTAAACCCAAAACCCTAAACCCTAAACCCTAAACACTAAAACGCTAAACCCTAAACCCTAAACCCTAAAACCAATGTTGGCTTAACAAGGTCTTTCAATTGATTTTGGTGATAACAAACAAAGGATGATTTAACTTGAAAAAGGTTGAGTTTTGATGTTTCAGGAGATATGGATCAAGTATGGTTCAAAGCAAAGCTCAAGTATGGTTTAAGAGAAGAATAAGTATAAGTCAAGTATGAAGATATCTTCTCAAAGATCCAAATAGGGTCTAATTTATTTGAAGCTCAATAAAATTGTTCAAAAAATCTCAAGAGCAAAGAGAACTCAAGCTTGAAGGCCTAGGAAACATATTTGTAAGTATTTCAAAAAGCAAAATATCTTTGAAATATATTTTGAAGCTTTTTTCTAAGAGATTATCAAGGTTTAAAGACTTATTTAAATATAATGAATTAAGTTTTTATAAAATTCATGAGAGAGCAAAACAGTTTTAAAGAAAGCCTTTTTATAAAACAATTTTTAGTAAGTTCAGTTGACTGAATTTTTCAGTTCAGATGACTGAAGTAGAGACTTCAGATGACTGAACATTAAGTTTAGACATCTGAAGAATTACTTTAGACATCTAAAGAATAAGTATAGACGACTGAAGAATTTCCAGAACAGGCAGAGAGTTGCAGCAGTGACTTCAGATGACTGAACTTGTGACTTCAGTCATCTGAACCTGCGACATCAGACATCTGACCCTGTATTCAGATCTATTTTTTAAGGGTTTAAGGAACTTCAGATGACTAACCTCGACACTTCAGACGACTGAACACTGTTCAACGGGCAAAAATTTTAAAACTCTTATTTTTAAATTGTAGCATTTTGAAACTTAAATTTTCTAACAACTTGGGAAACTCTTTAAGGAAACTCTTACAACATGGGAACCTACTTGAAAGCCTATAAATACATGGTTCTTGTGAATCAAAAAATTGTCCCAAGCATTGAAACTCTCTCAAAGCTCTCTTGCTCTCAAAATCTCTTACTCAATCTCTTGCAAAGCTGAAAGTATTGTTATTCTGATCTTTTGTTCATCAAATCCTGAAGAATTATTGATTTCTCATCTAGAGAAAAGGATTTTGGTGAATTCTTTGAAAAGGTTCAAAAGTTTATTTCATTCTTGATATTTTATCTTTTGAAGTACATAGTTCTTATTTGTACTAATCTGCTCTTTGTGTGAGCTTCTCTTGTACATCAGATTTTGATATTTCTCTTGTAGATTTTGAACGATTCTAGGCTGTTGGAACATTGACCAAACAAGGGCATATTGTTTGGAGAAGGCGGGCTCTAGGCTTGACCAAATGAGTGATTGTAAACAGGTGTTGTTCCACCCGGTAACGAAACTGCTATAGTGGAAACCTTTGGTATTTTGCCAAGGGCGAGGACGTAGGCAGTGTTGAAGCTGAACCTCATAAAAATATTGTTTCTTTCTCTCTATTTTATATACTATACTTGCTGTGTTGTATGATTTCAAAGTGCAGATAACAAGTTTCAAAGAGAAAGAAATAAAGATTCTTGGTATTTAGAAAGTACGTTTCGATTAACCATTTATGAAACCCAAAAGGGAGTACGTTGGTTAATCTACGGAAATCTTAATCAAGAGAAGCGCATACTAAAAGTTAATTCAAAGCAAGTGATACATATTCATAAGGAAATCAACAAAAGCAATATTATCCTTGATTGAGTGATTAAATTGTTTTAGCTTTATTGATTGTCTTGTTTATTTAAATTACAAGTATTCTAAGGAGTGTTTATATAATTATCTGTTGTGCTTTATTCAGTATCTAAAGAAAAGAATTAAAAATTATCAAAATATAAAAAGATTCTAATTCACCCCCCCCTCTTGGGAAGCTATTCTTAATTTCAATTGGTATCAGAGCCTAGTTATAGAAATTCCTAACAAGAAACTATAAAAAGATTTAATGGCCAATATTGTAGTAGCACCCTTTGGTGAAGGTCAATCCTCAACCCGTCCACCAATCTTTTGTGGACACAATTATAGTTTTTGGAAAAAGAGAATGGAAATATATCTCCAACACGTGGATTGGAAAGCATGGGAAGTGGTTTTAGATGGAAATCTTATCCCTACTAAGATAGTTGATGGAAAACAGATTCCAAAAGAAAATAAAAACATGACCGACGTAGATTATAAAATGCTTCAAATTAATGCTAGTGCTATAAATGCGTTATATTGTTCATTAGATTCTAATGAGTTTAATAGAGTCATGGCTTGCAAAACAACTAAGGAGATTTGGGATAAAGTAGAAGTAACCTATGAAGGAACCGTTGATGTTAGAGATAATAGAATTGACATGTTAACAAGCGAATATGAAGCATTCAAAATGAATTCTGATGAATCAATATCAAGCATGTACACCAAATTTATCCACATAATAAACTCCTTAAATGCCTTAGGAAAAACCTATACTACATATGAAGTGATCAGAAAAATCCTAAGAGGCCTACCCTCCATTTGGGAACCAAAGGCTACAGCTATCACAGAAGGTAGAAACCTTAAGACCACTTCTTTGGATGAACTTATAGGTTCACTACTTACATATGAAATGGCCTTGAAAGTAAGAAATCTTGAACCAAAGCATAAAAGATCCATAGCTCTAAAGGCATCTAGCCATACAACTAGTGAAGAAGAAAGCGAAACAAGTGACTTAGATCAAGACGAGTTGGCATTCATTACTAAGAGACAGGAAAATTTTATAGAAGAAATAAAAGATTTCCCAGAAAGTTTAACAAAAAGAAAATTGAGAAAGGAGAAACAAATAGGAAAGAAATTAAAGGAAAGAATGAATTACCAATTTGTTATCATTGCAAAAAGTCAGGGCATATCAAACTGGACTATCCATTATTCAAGAAAGACAAAAAGAAAAAGAAGGAAGTAATGAAAGCTACTTGGGATGACTCAAGCTCTAGCGAAGCTGAAATCGAATCAAGCGAACAGGAGATGGCGAATATATGCTTCATGGCAAACAATAAAAGGGTAAATTCTTATTACTCTTCATCTGAATCTTAAAATGAGTCTTGGGATGAGTCAAGTGATAGCTTGCCTTCTTATAAGGAATTACAAACTAAATTATTCTCACTACACAAGAGATTTATAAAAGTTTCTAAAAGAAATATAACTTTAAAAGATCGAAATCAAGAACTAGTAAAGCAACTTGAATCATTCAAAGCTATTGAAGAAGAAAGATATACTTATAATAAGCAGCTGGAAGAAGAAATAAACATAGTAAAACAAGATTTAGGTAAAACTCATAAAGAAGGCTTGAATAAGAAAACTTTAGAAATAAATGAACTCAAAAAGGAAATTGAGGATAAAGAAAAAATTATGTATGATTTTACCAAAGGTAAAGAAAACTTTGAAAAGATGATTGGACAGCAAAGGCTTCATGGAAACAAAGAAGGAATAGGCTACAACAGTAAAACAAATAAAAAGAATAAAAATTTGTATATGGGATATTTTGTTAAGGAAGCTAAGTTTTATGCTAGTACTTCATCAAATAACAAACATGAACACACCACTTGTTATATGTGCAAAACTAAAGGTCATGTGATGTTCAATTGTCCATTAAAAAGAAAATATGTTAAAGTTCAAGGAGAATGAAAAGCAAATAGTGGAACTAATAACAAAATAAAGAAAATTAAAAGAATTTGGGTACCAAAAACTAACATATAGTATACCTCATTGTAGGTTTGCCTTAGGACAACAATGACAACGGACAAATGGTACTTGGACAGCGGGTGCTCAAGGCATATGACCGGTGACAAGACCAAGTTCATTACTTTAAAACAAAAGGATGGGGGATACGTCACCTTCAGCAACAATGCCAAAGGTAAAATTGTTGGTATTGGAAAAATCGGTAAAGAATCTTCACTCACTATAGACAATGTGTTATTAGTGGAAGGACTAAAACATAACCTTTTAAGTATTAGTCAATTAAGTGATAAAGGCTTTGAAGTAATTTTCATGAAGGAAAAATGTGTTATCCAAAATCCCAAAAACAAAGAAATCATGTTCATGGCTCATAGAATAAATAATGTATATTGTATAAATCTTGAGAAAATAGCAAATCAAAACATAACTTGTTTAACAGCAGTGAATGAAGTAAGTTGGTTATGGCATAGGAAACTAGGTCATGCTAGCATGGATCTACTTTCGAAATTATCTAAGAAAAGCCTTGTAAAAGGACCACCAAATACTAAATACATAAAAGACAAGGTGTGTGATGCATGTCAAAAGGGAAAACAAGTAAAAACCAGCTTTAAGAAGAATATATATATATCCACTAAAAGACCTCTAGAACTCTTGCATCTAGACTTATTTGGTCCAACTAGAACCTTAAGCTTAGGTGGCAAGCAATATGCTTTTGTTATAGTAGATGATTATTCAAGATTCACTTGGGTAATCTTTTTAGTAAACAAAGATGAAGCTTGTAACCATTTAATAAGCTTATGTAAGAAATTACAAAATGAGAGAGGCTATAATGTAACAAGTTTTAGAAGTGACCAAGGAAGAGAGTTTAAAAATAAGGAAGTTGATAAATTTTGTAATGAACATGGAATAACTCATAATTTTTCAGCACCTAGAACTCCACAACAAAATGGAGCTGTTGAACGGAAAAATAGAACTTTACAAGAAATGGCAAGAACAATGTTAAATGAAAATAATTTGCCTAAATGCTTTTGGGCAGAAGCTGTAAATACAGCATGCTATATTGTAAATAGGGTTTCAATAAGATCAAAAATAGATAAAACACCTTATGAACTTTGGAAAGATAGAAAACCTAATATTTCCTACTTTCATGTTTCTGGTTGTAAATGCTTTATATTAAATACTAAAGATGATCTAGGAAAATTTGATGCAAAATCATATGAAGGTATCTTCTTAAGTTATTCTACTAGTAGTAAAGCTTATAGGATTTTTAACAAAAGAACTTCTACGATCATGGAATCAATTCATATAACTTTTTATGAAACAAATAGTTATGACATCATAGACATGAATGATGAAAAAGAAGTTATGCTTCAAAAAGAAAAAGTCCTTGAAATAAAAGAGGAAAAGAATAATGATGATCTAAATGAAGATTTTTCTGAATATATGAAACTTCCTAAAGAGAGGAAATATGACAAAAATCACCCAAAAGAACAAATTCTTGGTGAAACATCAAAAGGAATAACCACAAGAGCCTCACTAAAAAATATTTGTAATCACTATGCTTTTTTATCCCAAGATGAACCTAAAAATATTGAAGATGCTTTAAATGATGATTCATGGTTTATAGCTATGCAAGAGGAGTAAAATCAATTTGAACGAAGTCAAGTATAGGAATTTATACCAAAACCCAAAAATAAATCAATCATAGGAACTAAATGGGTCTTTAGAAACAAGAAGGATGAAAATGGAGTTGTTATAAGAAATAAAGCTAGGTTAGTAGCTCGAGGGTGTAATCAAGAAGAAGGAATTGATTATGATGAAACTTTTGCACCGGTGGCTAGGATGGAAGCTATTAGAATGCTTTTAGCTTATGCAGCCTATAAGGATTTTAAGTTATATCAAATGGATGTAAAGAGTGCATTTTTAAATGGGTATATAAATGAAGAAGTGTATGTCAAACAACCTCCAGGTTTTGAAAATTCTAAAAATCCAAACCATGTATTTAAATTGACAAAGACTCTTTATGACTTGAAATAAGCTCCAAGAGCTTGGTATGAGAGATTAAGTAAATTTTTACTTAAAAATGAATTTACAAGAGAAAAAGTTGATAGTACCTTATTCATTAAATCCAAATATAAAGATATGCTAATAGTTCAAATATATGTGGATGATATTATATTTGGAGCAACAAATGAAGAACTATGTAAAGAATTTGCCATATGTATGCAAAAGGAATTTGAGATGAGTATGATGGGGGAGTTAAATTATTTTCTAGGACTACAAATAAAGCAAGCTAAAAATGGAACTTTCATAAATCAAACTAAGTACATCAAGGATATGCTTAAAAAGTTTGATATGGAACAAAGTAAACCAATAGGAACTCCTATGAGTACGACTACAAGTCTTGATAGAGATGAAAAAGGAAAGCAAGTACACATCACTCACTATAGAGGAATTATTGGTAGCCTACTATATTTAACTGCTAGTAGGCCGGATATTATGTTTAGTGCGTGTATGTGTGCAAGATTTCAATTAGCTCCTAAGGAATCACACTTAATAGCTGTCAAAGAATTCTTAGGTACTTGGTAGGATCACTTGATTTAGGGTTATAGTATCCAAAGGACACCGATTTTTATATGATAAGTTATTCAGATGTGGATTATGCTGGTTGTAAGATTGATAGAAAAAGTACAAGTGGGACATGTCACTTTTTAGGACAATCATTGGTGTCATGGTTTTCAAAGAAACAAAATTCTATAGCTTTATCAACCGCCAAAGCTGAATATGTGGCTAATTACGCGTCAAAACTGCGTAATTGGACATCTTAACCTAGGCTTTACGGTTTATATTTTTAATTAAATGTCCAAAATTATCCAATGTTTTAATAAAGTGCCAAAATCATCATTCTTGAACTTTATTGCACTATTTATGAAGTTTTGGTAATTTTTTGTTGCAGGAAAAATCTCGGAAACCAAAACCAACACCTGTTCGTATTTTATGCCTAACTTTTCCGTCTGATCTCTGATCGAGACGATTCAAATATATAGAGAAAGAAGAAAGGATTATCTAAAACTTTCATGTTTTGAGTTTTATGAGAAACGGGCTTCAGAATAGTCATATTTGTGATGAACAGAGAACAAAAAAAATGAAATATATATATAAGGATATGTGATGTGACCCGGCCACGCAAGCCGGGTGAGCTCCAATTGGGTCAGGTTGAGCTATCCGGGTTGTGGGTCTAGGGTAACCCAGCTCCCCCTTAAATCCCCTTCTCCTTCTCCCCTATTCGGTAGGCAGCCCTGGGAGGGCTCTCCTCACTTCTTCTTCTTCTTCTTCCTCTTGTTCCTTCTCTTTCCCTTAGCTTTTCTCTATTCTCTCTCTTGCAGCTTCTTTCCCTTGTTTTCTTCTTCTTCTTCTTCTTCTCCTCTTCTTCCTCTCTTGTTACTTGCTCCTAGAATTTTCTCTGCCAGCAGGTTCTCCAACAGCAGCAGATTTTCACGGCTTTTCTGCCTCGCCAACACAGCCTAGCCGAGGCTCCCATCCTTTCCACCAGCCACCCGAAACCAGCAAGGTTGCTCCAGAATTTCCTTACTGCCATAGCACCACTCAAACAGCAGTCCCCGAGCATAACAGCAGTCCCTGAGCACAACAGCAGCAACCCGAGCCATCCTCTCCAGCAGCAGCTTCAGCAGCTCCTTCTTGCAGATCTCTTTCTCTCTCTCTCTTCTGTATTCTTTATTTTCTTTCTTTTGTTTTCAATTGCAAGAAAATATTTCTTTTCTCTTCTTTAGTTGTTTATTAGAATTTTGAAGATTGTTTGAATGGGTGTTAAGTTATTTTAATTTGTTTTAGTGGAGTTTAATATTTATTTATTGATGTTTCTTTTAATTAATGTTATTATTAAGATTGGACGGATTTAATTTAACTCCTTTTATTTATTTATCATTCCTTTAGTTCCTTTTATTTATGTTTCTACTGTGTTTTATTCTCATTTAAGTCAATTGATAGTTAAACTTTGGTTCAAGTTCTTTGTTTGTATTAATGTTTTAGTCTTTTAATCTGTGTTTGAATTTTGTCTGTGTTTCCATTACGTGCTTTAATTCCATGATCAATGTTACCTTTTTTAATTAGCACATGTTTTGATGTGTCCTTAGGTAAATTAGAGTTTCCATTCGTACTCTTTAAATTGAAGCATGCTAGTTTTAGGACTTTAATTTAAGTTTTTGTTTAAGTCTCCAAAATTCTGAAAAATCCCGAATCTAAACTGAGTTCAGTACATTTTTATTTTCGATTGGGAGAACGTGAAATTGAGATTAAAACGCATTCCCTGAGAAAACGATCTAGCCCTTGGGCTAAATATTACACGACATAACTCCTATACTTGGGATAGCTTTCGAGCTACTCATTTTTCGAGTGAGTCAAGTTTTTGGTGCCGTTGCCGGGGAATGTCAGTCTTAGTCTCAAATTTGTGTTTTTCCCGTCATTTTTATTAGTTTTATAAAAAAAAAAGTAGAAAAAAAAGAGTGAGTTTTGAAAAATGGCTGCACCTGCACCGCGCATGATAATGGACTTTTTGCAGCTTGAATATGCCACTGCATCCTCTTCCACTGTTTTGCCTTATGAAGAGCTTAATTTCATGATGCAGCGCGGGAGGACGACATTGCTACCTGAATTCTACGGGTCGGAATCTGAGTGCCCATATTAGCACCTAGTAGAGTTTGAGTTAACCTGCAACATGTTTTTCTCTCATGCTAGGGCTGAGGAATCTACTAGACTGAATTTATTTCTTGCTACTTTGCAGGATAGGGCACTGATTTGGTTTCATTCTATGAGACCTTATTCTATCACTAATTGGACTGATATGGAGCTTTAATTTCTACATGCATTTTGTCCCTCATAGAGAACTCAATTTTTGCAGGAACAAATTCTTAATTTTGTACAATAGGATGACGAGACATTTCGGGCTTGTTGGGAGCGATTCAAGGATCTGCTAAGTACTTGTCCACATCACGGGTTTGACTCATGGAGGTTGGTTGATTGTTTTTATACTGCTATTACCCCTGATTGCAAGAACTTTTTCCAGACCATGTCTACTAAAGAACCTGTCAACAAGGATCCAGATCAAGTATTATCATTCTTTAATTACTTAGCTGACAATGTCCCACAATGCAACACACCATACACTCAGGCACCTATAACTGCACACCCTATTAGCACAATTCGTGGTAGAGAAGTGTATGAGCCAACATATTATCTAGATGATCCTCCGCCTCAATACCAGCCACAACAGATCCCTTAGAGCTGTACGCCATCAGACCTTTTCGAGGAAAGCATAACAGAGATGGCGAACATGCTCCAGCAGTTCATGCAAACTCAAGTTAATAATAATAATGAATTGCGGGATACCATTAATGCAATGAACATGCAGTTGGACATCTTAGAACAAGAGGAAACACTCGCGGAACCTCAGCCTAGTTCTCAAGAGTACCGGCAACAACAACAAATACACGATGTTTCTCTTAAGACAACAGAGACCGCCACTACCTCGAGAAGCGAGAAAGAAGTCCCCCCACCTGAGATGCTCATCGCTAGACATTCAGTTGTCCCAACACCAGATGTTATGGTTGAAATGGATGAATTCAAGGAAACATCAGAAGAAGTGGACCCAAAAGCAGAGCAGTTAGTTGATGAGGACACTGACACTCATATGGAGTACCAACTTGTGGTACCTCATACTCCGAGCTCAGAAACCGTGGAACCGTCACTCTCGCATAAATCAGATGTCCAAAAGCCTAATGTGGAGGCAGAATTTCACAGTGGTAAGATGAGATATACACCCGATAAAGAGGGTGACCAGTTTGGTGAGCATATAATTTTAAAGGAACCAGGAAAAACTTTTAATGTTAATGCTTCTGAAGAACTACAGGTAATTGCTCCAATAACTTCCCATCACACGTTAGTTCATAAAGAAGCACATTTCCTGGACATGATGTTGAATAAAGACCTTTTCTTGTCAACACAAGAGGGTCGACCTGCGCACATATTGTTTGGTATTTTGACATGCATTTATTCATTTAAGGCTGATTTTCGTGCAAGTATGAATACTGATCCACTGTGGCGGCTTAAATTTGGAGAACTGCCATTGCAATTTATAGACCTACGACCACCAGACGAAATTCCTCCACAGCCTCCACCAGACAATTGTGATGTTTTTCTTTTCGTTCTTATCTTTTTACTTTATCTTTATTTTCAATTAGTTTTCAGGTCCAGTTTCTCGTAGTTCAGTTTTTCTTTTCCATTACCTCGCCACGCAGGTATGCCTTACTTTTCTCGTGCACAGTATTTTCTATTTCCCCTATGCTTTCACATTGAGGACAATGTACCACTTTAGTTGGGGGGGATAAGCATTCGCATGTGACACTGTGCACGTACACATACCGGGTTTTATATAAAACAAAAAAAATAAAACAAAAAAAAATCAAAAAGAAAGAGAGAAAGAAAGGAGGAGCACTGAGGAATTACATTGCATTATGCCATGCTTAACACTGATTCATACCCTTTTACATACTCATGTATAACTTAAGAATGACACACTTCAGTCAATCATGCGTAGTTTCTCTTTATATGATCTTATGACTCCATGAAGAATCGATTGGTCATACATTCGTGTTAATCTGGTTATATAATTTCATGTATTTACACGGCATCTCACGAGGCTAAATAAACACATTCACGTGATTCATTGCACTTAAGGTTCCCTGTGAGCACTGAGAGAACAATCGTGGTGACTATGACACCTTGTGAGATATCCTTGAGCTATTTATTGTCCTTTTGAGCGTTAATATTAAATCAGAATTCACAAAACTCAATTCTCTTTTTCTAAATGATTCCTTGTACACTAGTCTTTGTTTTTGATTTGCTAGCTTAGAGGTGACACCTAGTGGGGAGATAGAAACCTAGGTCTTGTAGCCTACTCAAGATGTGAAGGCTGAGCCACCCCTAGAGATAGACTTAGTTCATAAACCACTATTTGAGCTCAATTCCCATTGATTGTTTGAAGATTACAAAAAAAGTGTTATGATTGTCGTAATTGATCAAGAAAAGACAGAAAATGAAGAATGAGAAAAATAAAGAATAAGCAATACACATGCGCATGAAATGAAATGTCAATCCCGGTCCAAATACATATCACAAGGACACGACACATATTTTCCATGTATGAAAATTCTTCAACCGATTAATGCCTCAGATGTATTCACGACAAGTTTATGAGTAAGTTGATCTAGGGTGGTCTTGGTTGGATATGGCGAGTAGGTGAGAAGATGCTAGGGTGAAGGACTTGACACCTCATAGATAGGCTAGAACTTTTCCAAACTAGTCGACTCCATATAATTAGTGTTGTTCCTTTTAATATGTGGGATGTTTGATCGTGACACTCCTCCTCACATATGATGAGTGAACCCATTTTCTTTGAGTGTTCTTGAGGGTATACTAGTTAGGCCGAGTCAAAGCGACCGTTCTGTAGGTGTCCACTGGCGTCCTAGGCGTACTGAATCACACACATCACACACACCTCGAGAGTTTACTTGTTTATACTCGAACTTATATGATTGCATTAACTCTGAATGTGCCACTGATTAACTTCATGTGAGTATACTGCTTTTAAATGACATATAAACAATGAAACTTGCATAAGTGACATGCTTTGGAGTTGTGTGTACTAAATATGAACAAGCCTGTGTGAAATTCAATTATGTTCTTGTACGTGAAGTGGTATAGTTATGTCGCATGTGCATTGATTTCATGATCACCAGAGTATGAAGTTGTAGACACCACCCTGAGATTCATTCACGTCATTTGCTAGAGACTAGCAAAACGTTAGTTGGGGGGTGTGATTACGCGTCAAAACTGCGTAATTGGGCATCTTAACCTGAGCTTTACAGTTTATATTTTTAATTAAATGTCCAAAATTATCCAATATTTTAATAAAGTGCCAAAATCATCATTCTTGAACTTTATTGCACTATTTATGAAGTTTTGGTAATTTTTTGTTCCAGGAAAAATCTCAGAAACCAAAACCAACACCTATTTGTATTTCATGCATAACTTTTTCGTCCGAGCTCCGATCGAGACGATTCAAATTTATGGAGAAAGAAGAAAGGATTATCTACAACTTTTGTGTTTTGAGTTTTGTGAGAAATGGGCTCCAAAAGAGTTAGATTTGTGATGAACACATAACAAAAAAAATGAAATATATATATCAGGATATGTGATGTGACCCGGCCACGCAGGCCGGGTGAGCTCCAATTGGGTCAGGTTGAGCCATCCGGGTCATGGGTTTAGGGCAACCCAGCTTCCCCTTAAATCCCCTTCTCCTTCTCCCCTGTTCGGCAGGCAACCTTAGGAGGGCTCTCCTCACTTCTTCTTCTTCTTCTTCTTCCACTTGTTCCTTCTCTTTCCCTTAGCTTTTCTCTATTCTCTCTCTCGCAGCTTCTTTCCCTTGTTTTCTTCTTCTTCTTCTTCTTCTCCTCTTCTTCCTCTCTTGTTACTTGCTCTTGGAATTTTCTCTGCCAGCAGGTTCTCCAACAGCAGCAGATTTTCACGGCTTTTCTGCCTCGCCAATACAGCCTAGCCGAGGCTCCCATCCTCTCCACCAGCCACTCGAAACCAGCAAGGCTGCTCTAGAATTTCCCTGCTGCCACAACACCACTCTAACAGTAGTCCTCGAGCATAACAGCAGTCCCCAAGCACAAGAGCAGCAACCCAAGCCATCCTCTCCAGCAGCTCCATTTGCAGATCTCTCTCTCTCTCTTCTGTATTCTTTTATTTTCTTTCTTTCGTTTTCAATTGCAAGAAAATATTTCTTTTCTCTTCTTTAGTTGTTTATTAGAATTTTGAAGATTGTTTGAATGGGTGTTAAGTTATTTTAATTTGTTTTATTGGAGTTTAATATTTATTTATTTATATTTCTTTTAATTAATGTTATTATTAGATTGGACGGATTTAATTTAACTCCTTTTATTTATTTATCATTCATTTAGTTCCTTTTATTTATGTTTATATTGTGTTTTATTCTCATTTAAGTCAATTGATAGTTAAACTTTGGTTCAAGTTCTTGGTTTGTATTAATGTTTTAGTCTTTTAATCTGTGTTTGAATTTTGTCTGTGCTTCCATTACGTGCTTTAATTCCATGATCAATGTTACCTTTTTTAATTAGCGCATGTTTTGATGTCTCCATAGGTAGATTAGAGTTTCCATTCGTACTCTTTAAATTGAAGCATGCTAGTTTTAGGACTTTAATTTAAGTTTTTGTTTAAGTCTCCAAAATTCTGAAAAATCCCGAATCTAAACTGAGTTCAGTACATTTTTATTTTCGATTGAGAGAACGTGAAATTGAGATTAAAACGCATTCCCTGAGAAAACGATCTAGCCCTTAGGCTGAATATTACACGACATAACTCCTATACTTGGGATAGCTTTCAAGCTGCTCATTTTTCGAGTGAGTCAGTGGCAGTGGGAACTTGTTGTGCACAAATCCTAGATATGAAACAACAATTAAAGGATTTTAATTTAAAATATAAAAAAATTCCGATAAAGTGTGATAATACAAGTGCCATAAATATATCTAAAAATCCAATTTCACACTCAAGAACTAAGCATATAGACATAAGACATCATTTTTTGAAAGTTCATGTTCAAAAGGAGGATATAATTCTTGAATTTACAAGTACAAGTGATCAATGGGCTGATATTTTTACTAAACCTCTATGTGAAGAAAGATTTATACATATTAGGAGGGAACTATGGTTAATTCACAGTAGATAAGTGTTTTAAAAGTAAAATTCCAGAATTCATATACACTTTAGACGTCTGATGTTCACACCTCAGACATCTGAACACAATAGCAGAAGAGTTCAGATGACTGAACCTAGGGCTTCGGACGTCTGAACTCATACTGACTTTTAAACTTCCAGATTTTTCAGACTTCAAACGTCTGTACTTAACTTCAAACATCTGAAGTCGCGGGATTTATATATTTTCAGTGCACTAAACCCTAACTTCAGACTTCTGAAGTTCTTTGCTTCATTCATCTGAACTCCAAACTCTTCATCTTCCCTCACTTTCCCTTCACTTCACAATCTTTACCCTACGCAGATTCCTCACAGACATCTAGGGTTTCTAAAAATCTGTATCTCCATGCCTCGAATCAAGCAAACTACGAACAAAGGTCCTTCTTTACGAAGAGAAACCCAAAATATCGATAAGTGGTTAGTTGCTCCTCGAGCTCGACTCCATTATCAAAATTCATTGAGTTCTATAGAACCAATCTTAGGTAAAGTTTTGGATGTATCATTCTTTGTCACTGAATTTCCTGATATTCTTACCTTGTTTCGTGATATTGGATGGTATGACTTTATCACTCAACAACCTAAGGGTTGTTTTCCTCATTTAGTCAAAATCTTCTATGCGAATATGCAATATGAACATGAGATTTTCACTTCCAAAGTTAAAGGAAAGAAAATTTTGTTGAATTCTGAAATATTATCTCCTATTTTCAAAATTGCTCAAGGAGATTTTAATTATCCTGTGTTCAATCAGTCTTGGATCCTAGAACAAGGATTCTCTCCTGTAGAGTTTCTTCCTATGATTATGGAACATGAGCCTGTTTATTTTGCACATCCTCCACTATACAAGCAATTGAATTTAAAAGGCCAAATTCTTCATAAGCTCATTTAAACTAATATCTTACCAAAACAAGGCTCTTTTGATCATCTTTCTTATATCGATTGCTTTGTTCTTTGGTGTCTACTTAAAGGCAAGAAATTAGATTTGGCTAGTTTGATTGTCCGTTGGATGTGGACTAAGTTGGAATCAAATCGAGTTATTCTTCCTTATGGAGGAATTCTTACACTCCTCTTTACTCAACTTAATGTTCCCAATGTTTCTGAGTTTTTCATAAAGAGGACTCGATATGATATTTTTAATGAAACTTCTCTCAAACAAATGGGCTATGATAAGGGAAGTACCGGATGGTATTTGAAAGCTATAAGTCTACACAAGCACCACCTGCATCTGCAGCAGCTTCAGCCTCAGCCTTAACCTCTGCTGCAGTATCAATAGCAGCTCAATCCTCTTCCACACAAGAACTTGGCTCATCTTCAGAAGCACCTTCTTGGTTCTTATCCTTTCAACAAGACTTTTCTAGTTTCTTTTCTGAAGTATGCACTGGTCTTCAGAATATCAAGGCAAAGGTCACATCACTTGATAAATGGGTCACTTTAATAGAGAAATATCATGCCAAAACTTCTAAGAGCAGTGATCCCATGGACATTAGCTCTGCTCCTCAGAGTGCAAATGATGATGATTGTGATGATAATGATGATGAAGGAAATTCTGAAAATGAAGGTGATGAAGAAAAAACTGAAGAAACTCTAAACCATAAAACCTTAAAACCTAAATCCAAAATCCTAAACCGAAAAAACCCTAAACCCGAAACCCTATATCTAAAATTCTAAACCATTAAACCCTAAACCGTAAACCCTAAACCCAAAACCCTAAACCTAAACAATTAACCTTAAACCCAAGACCTTAAAGCAAAAAAACCCTGAACCCTAAACTCTAAACCTTAAACCCTAAACCCCAAACCTCAAACCCAAACCAATTAACTCTAAACCCTAAACCCTAAAATAAAAACCCTAAACCCTAAACCCAAAACCCTAATGCTTAAAACCCAAAAACCTAAACTCTGAAACCCTAAACCCAAAACCCAAAACCCAAAACCCTAACCCTAAACATGAAACCCTAAACCCTAAAAACAAAACCCAAAATCGTAAACAAAAAACCCAAAAATCCTAAACACAAACCCCTAAACCCGAAACCCAAAACCATAAACCCTATAACCCTAAACAATAAAAACCTAAACCCTAAACCCCTAAACCTTAAACCCTAAACCCAAAAAACTCTAAACCCTAAATCCAAAACCATAAACCCTAAACCTTAAACCCAAAAAACCCTAAACCCTAAATCCTAAACCCCAAACCCGAAACCCTAAATCCAAAACCCATAATCCTAAACCCCTAAACCATAAACCCTAAACCCTAAACCCATAAACCATAAAACCTAAACCCTACACCCTGAACCCAAAAGACCATAAACCCTAAAACCTAAACCTAAAACCCTAAACCATGAACCCTAAAACCTAAACACTAAACCCTAAACCCTAAACCCTAAACACTAAACCCTAAGCTCTAAATTCATAACCTTAAATCCTAAAACCTTAAAACCTAAACCCTAAACCCTAAACCCGAAACCGTAAACCCAAAACCCTAAAACCCCCAACCTAGAACCCTAAACCCTAATCCCTATACCCTAAACACTATAACCTATGCCCTAAACCATAAAACACTAAACCTTAAATCCTAAACCCTAAACCCTAAACCCTAAACCCAAAAAACTAAACCCTAAACCCTAAACCCTAAATCCTAAACCCTAAACCCTAAATCCAAAACCATAAACCCTAAACCCTAAACCTTAAACACTTAACCCAAAAAACAAAATCTAAAACCCTAAACCTTAAACCCAAACCCCTAACTCCCAAACCCTAAACCCGTAACCCCTACACCCTAAACCCTAAAACCTATGCCCTAAACCCTAAACACTAAATCCTAAATCCTAAACCCTAAACCTCAAACTCTAAACCCTAAACCCTAAAAACTAAAACCTAAACCCTAAACGATAAGCCCAAAACCCTAAACCCTAATCCCTAAACCCTAAACCATAAACCCTAAACCCTAAAACCTATGCCCAAAAACCTCAACCCCAAACCCTAAATCCTAAAACCTAATGCCTAAACACTAAACCCTAAACCCTAAACCCTAAAAACTAAACCCAAAACCCAAAACCCAAAATCGTAAATCCAAAACCCAAAACAGTAATCCCCAAAACCCAAAACCTTAAACCCTAAACCCTAAACCCTAAAACCTATTCCGTAAATCCTAAACCCCAAAACCTAAACCCTAAAAACTAAACTCTAAACCCTAAACCATAAACCCAAAAACCCTAAACCCTAAACCCAAAAAACCCTAAATCTTAAACCCAAAATCCTCAATTAAAAACCATTAACCCCTAAATCGTAAACCACAAACCCGAAACCCTAACCCTAAACCTTAAACCCCAAACCCTAAACCCAAGACCCTAAATCGAAAAAACCATAAATCCTAAACTCTAAACCATAAACCGAAAACCCTAAACCTCAAACCCAAACCCATAAACCTTAAACCCTAAACCCTAAACTGTAAACCCTACAACCTGAACACTAAACCCTAATCTCGAAATCCGAAACCATAAACACTAAAACCATAAACCCTAAACCCTGAATTCTAAACCCTAAACCATAAACCCTAAACCCCAAACCCTAAACCCTAAAGCCTATGCACTAAACCATAAAATCCAAACCCTAAATCGTAAACCCAAAACCCAAAACCCAAAACTAGAAACCATAAACCCCAAAAAATAAACCCTAAACCCTAAACCCAAATCCCAAAACACCAAACCCTAAAACCTTAAACCCTAAATCCTAAACCCTAAACCCTAAAACCCTTAAACCCTAAACCCTAAAGCGTAAATCCTAAACTCTAATCCATAAACCCTTAAGCAATAAACCCTAAACCCTAAACCCTAAAACCTATGTCCTAATCCCTAAAACCCAAAACCTAAATCCTAAATCCTAAACCCTAAACCCTAAACCCTAAACCCTAAACCCTAAAACCTATTCCCTAAACCCTAAACCCTAAACCCTAAACCTAAAACACTAAACCCTAAAAGCAAAACCCTAAACACTAAACCCTAAACCCTAAACCCAAAACCCTACAACCAAAACCCCAAATCCAAAACCCTAAATCCTAAACCCAAAACCCAAAACCCTAAAAACTAAACCCTAAACCCAAAACCCAAAACCTTAAAACCCAAAACCCTAAATTCTAAACTCTAAAACCCTAAACCCAAAACCCAAAACCCAAAACCCTAACCCTAAACCCTAAAAATAAAACCCTAAACAGTAAACCCTAAACACAAAAACCCCAAACACAAAACCTTAAAAACAAAACCCTAAACCGTAAACCGTAAACACATAAACCCAAAACGGAAAACCCAAAACACGAAACCCTAAACCATAAACCCCATAACTCTAAACATTAAACCCTAAACCCAAAACCCTAAACCCCTACACCCTAAACCCAAAACCCAAAAAACCCTAAACACAAAATCCTAAACTGTAAACCCTAAACCCAAAACTCAAACAACCCTAAACACTAAATCCGAAACCGTAAACCGTAAACCGTAAACCCTAAATCCTAAACCCATGACCGTAAACCCCTAAACCCTAAACCCTAACCCTAAACCCTAAACACCTAAACTCTAAACCCTAAACCCAAAAGACCTTAAACCCTAAACCATAAACCCTAAAACCTGAACACTAAACCCTAAACCCAAAGCCCAAAACCCTAAACCCTAAACCCATAACCCTAAACCCTAACTTTGAAAAGCTAAACCCTAAAATCCTAAACCCTAAACCCTAAACCCTAAACCCTAATCGTAAAACCCTCAACCCAAAACCCAAAACCCTAATCCCTAAACCCTATACCCTATACCCTAAACCCCTAAACACTAAACCCTAAACCTTAAACCCTAAACCCTAAAAACTAAACCCCAAACCCTAAACCCTATACCCTAAAACCCTAAACCCTAAACCCTAAACCGAAAAAACCCTAAACCGAAGAAACCCTAAACCCTAAACCCTAAACCCTAAAACCCTAAACTAAAAAAACCCTAAACCCTAAACCCTAAAACCCGAAACCCTAAACCCTAAACCCTACAACGCAAAACCGAAAACCCTAAACCCAAAAACCCTAATCCCAAAATCCTAAACCCTAAACTGTAAAAACCTTAAACCCTAAACCCTAAATCCTAAACCAAAAACCCTAAACCCCTAAACCATAAACCCTAAACCCTAAACTCTAACCCCTAAACCTTAAAACCTAAACCCTAAACCCTAAATCCTAATCCCTAAACCATAAACCCTAAAACCCTAAACCCTAAATCATAAACCCAAAAAACCCTAAACCTTAAACCTAAATCCGAAACTCTAAACCCTAAAACCCTAAACCCAAAACCCTAAATCATAAACCCTAAACCCTAAACCCTAAACCCAAAACCCAAAACCCTAAAACCCTAAGCCCAAAACAATAAACCCTAAACCCTAAACCCTAAACCCTAAACCCTAAACCTTAAACCCCAAACCCTAAACCCTAAAACCTATGCTCTAAATCCTAAACCCTAAACTCTAAATCCTAAAACCTAAATAGTTAGCTTTACCGTGATCCCAAGAGAGGCGGTGAATTGGTATTTTTAAAATCTATCTCTCCTAACAGCAGTATGTTCACAATCCTATGGTCAATCTAGTTTAAGTAATATCAGAAATGAAATAAAGTTGTTTAATCAATTACACAAGCACTAGAAAACAGTAAAGAGAAGAGTAACACACAGATATGTTATCGAGGTTCGATCAATTGCCTACGTCCCCGCCTTGGCTAACCAGCACAAGGATTATCACAATAACTTGCTCACTTGAACGGGTGGAGCGGCACCTATACAAACCAGATCAATTAGCACAGGGTTGACCTCAACCTTTACACCAATCCTTACCGGGCTGGATTACAACCCCCTCAGGCCACGCCTGGAATCTCTTAGATATACAATCAAAAGGTACAATATAAGGGTGATTTCACGTAAAGCAGATTTGTACCCCAAATGCGCACAATCACAACACCACAGATGATTTAAAATGTAAGCTCAGTGTGGTCTTAATAGTTCAACTCTCAAATATATTTCCTATTAGTGTAGTACGTACGTGAGAGTGTCAACGAAAATCTGTGTATTTCAAAATATTCAATCAAACGTGCTCACGTAGAATATCAACCAGGCCTCAAGAGTATCAACTAGCAGAATATCTCAATCATATAAATATGTATATGCTTGGACTGAAAAATATATATAATCTTTGTTCTCAGCAAATAGTGTATGAGTGAATAAATATTGCAACAAAGATGTTTCATCTCAAAAACAAATATCTCCTCAAATGGTTTTCAAAATAAAGAGTAATAGATATTTGTAAATGATTTTGAAAAATATTTCGTAACCAAAAGCAAATACGAGCTTCTCAAGATGTTGCAACGAATATACAATCTCAGAAGATCTAGAAAAGTCTTCTTAGGATGAACTTATAAGCAAAGTCCCCTAAGAATCCTTTTGGTTTGGCTCTCAATAAAAATGGATCAATCTCACAACAACGAGAGAGCAAACCTTACTATCTAAACACTCAAGAACACTTACAAATAATTTAATGCGTTTTGAATGTAAGCTAGAGTGTATTTGGAAGAGTATGAGCAATGAGAAATATTTTTCTTAAGAGAGAATTTGATTTTCTATTTTTTCTAATCGATTCTTAATTCTCCCAAATGAAATAGTATATATAGACATATCAGAATTTTTGATCGTTGGGGACCTATTAGGGATTGTTAGAAATGTTTAATGACATTTAAAACATTTTAACCTTGTTTAAAAATATAAACCGCGGTAAAAATTTAGGTGCCACTTGAGAGGTCCAGTCAACCAGAAATGTTTCGGTCGACTAGGTCTCATATGGTTCGGTCGACCAGGGAGATTTTGAACTAATGGCTCGGTCAACTAGGAGAAGGCGATTTTTCAAATTTTCAAGGTTTGGTCGACCGAACCATTTTGAACTGGCTGGTTCAACCGACCAAACAGTTGGGATTTCTCCCGAGGACCCTCGGTCGACAAGGTAGTTGGAGTACAAAAAAGGCTCGGCCGACCAGATGGTCAAAATGTTGACCCAGGGAGGTTTCGGTCGACCAGGGATTTTTGAACTACATGGTTCGGTTGACCAAGGCCTTGGTTAATTATTGACCCAGGCTGGGTTCGGTCGACCAGGCCAAAATGAACTAAGTTGGCCGGTCGACCGAAAGTGCACCAAGTGTGCATTTCGATCCCGTCTTGAAACATACAAACCCTACTCAAGTGTCTATTAAACATAGGTACAAATGTGTATGTCTTAGGGTCATTTAAGTCCAATTAAAGACACCGAAAAAGTTCAGTGTCGGTCAACCGAAGGGAAAACCCTAAGGTCATTTTAGGTTACTTTTAGTCCATTTTTTGTTTGAGCTTACAGAATAAACCATGCATGTGTTGTGTGTGAGCTTATTACAAACCAAACACCTATTTACTATTACAGAAAAATTTCACTACTGAATATAACAATTGAGAACATAAATTTGCCTTCAAGCTTTGAGCTTTCACGTGCCATCAATGCGTCTGCTAATATAGACCTGCACATGAACTAGATATTTATTAAATACAGGAGTACTTGTCATTATCAAAACCGGGCGTGACCTATAAAGTCAACATAAACCCTAAACACTAAACCATAAACACCAAGTCTAAAACAACAAACCCTAAAACCCTAAACCCTAAACCCCAACCCCTAAGTCCCAAACCCTAAACCCTTGACCCCTAAACCATAAACCCTAAACCCTAAACCCTAAACCCTAAACCCTAAAACCTATACACTAAACCCTAAACCCTAAACCCTAAACCCAAAACCCAAAACCCTAAACCCTAAACCCTAAACCCTAAACCCTAAAACCTAAACCATAAAACTTATGCCCAAAATCCTAAACCCTAAACCCTAAACCATAAACCCTAAACCTTAAAAACTAAACCCCAAACCCAAAACCCAAAACCCTAAACCCTAAACCCTAAACCCTAAACCCTAAAACCTAAACCCTAAACCCTAAACCCTAAACCCTAAACCAAAACCCAAAACCCAAAACCCTAAATCCTAAACCATAAACCGTAATCCCCTAAACCCTAAACCGTAAATCCTAAACCCTAAAACCTATGCCCAAAATCCCAAACCCTAAACCCAAAATCCTAAACCCTAAACCATAAACCCTAAACCCTAAACCCTAAAGCTTAAACACAAAACCCTAAAAAGTATACCGTAAACCTTAAATCCAAAACCTTAAACCCTAAACCGTAAAACCCTAAACCCTCAATCCTAAACCCTAAACCCTAAATCCTAAACCCTAAACCCAAAAACCCTAAACCCTAAACCGTAAATCCTAAACTATAAACCATAAAACCCTAAATGGTAAACCTTAAACCTTAAACCCTTACCCTAAACCCTAAACTCTGAACCCTAAACCCAAGACCCTCAATAGAAAAAACCCTAAACCTTAAACTCTAAACCTTAAACCCAAAACCATAAACCTCAAACCCAAACCCATAAATGCTAAACCCTAAACACTAAACACCGAACCCTAAACACTAAACCCTAAATCCTAAATCTGAAACCCTAAACATTAAAACCATAAACCCTAAACCCCAAATCCTAAATCCTAAACCCTAAACCCAAAATCCTAAACCCTAAACCCTAAACCTTAAAAACCCTAAACCCTAAACCCTAAACCCTAAACCCAAAATCCTAAACTCTAAACCAAAACCCCCTAAGCAATAAACCCTAAACCCTAAAACTTACGCCCTAAACCCTAAACCCCAAACCCAAAATCCTAAATCCTAAACGCTAAACCCTAAACTCTAAACTCTAAACCCTAAAACCTATTCCCTAAACCCTAAACCCTAAATCCTAAACCATAAATCCTAAAAACTAAACCTTAAATACTAAACCCTAAACCCTAAACCCTAAACCCTAAACTCCAAATCCTAAACCCTAAACCCCAAACCCTAAAAAGTAAACCCTAAACCCTTAAATCAAAAACCCAAAACTCTAAAACCCTAAACCCTAAACCCTAAACACAAAACCCTTACCCTAAACTCGAAACCCTAAACCCTAAACACTAAACCCTAAAAAAAAAACCCTAAATCGTAAACCGTAAACCCAAAAACAGTAAACACAAAACCCTAAACCCGAAACCATAAACCATAAACCTTATAACCCTAAACATTAAACCAAAACCAAAAACCCTAAACCTAAAACCCTAAACCCAAAAAACCCAAAACTCTAAAGCCTAAACCGTAAACCCTAAATCCTAAACCCAAAAAACCCAAAACCTTAAATCCTAAACCCTAAACCCTAAACCCAAAACCCAAAACCCTAAATCCTAAACCAATAACCCTAAACCTCTAAACCCTAAACCCTAAACCCAAAACCCCAAAACCTATGCCTAAACTCTAACAACTAAAAACTAAACCCTAAACCCTACACCCTAACCCTAAACCGTAGACCCCTAAACACTGAACCCTAAACCCTAAACCCTAAACCCTAAACAAAAAAGATCCTAAACACAAAACCCTAAACCCTAAACCATAAACCCAAAAACCTAAACACAAAACCCTAAACCCTAAACCCTAAACCCTAAACCCCAAACCCTAAACCCTAAACACTAAACCCTAAATCCTAAAACCCTAAACCCTAAAACCCTAAACCCTAAACCCTAAACCCTAAACCCTAAACCTAAACCTTAAAACCAAAACCCAAAACCCAAAGAGCCTACGCCTAAACCCTATACCCTAAGGCCCTAAACACTAAACCCTAAACCTTAAACCCTATACCCTAAAATCAAAACCCCAAACCCTAAACCGTAAACCATAAACCCCTAAACCTTAAACCCTAAACTCAAAAACCCTAAACCCTGAAACCCTAAACCCAAAACCCGAAACCCTACACCCTAAACCCTATAACCTTACACCCAAAACCCAAAACCCAAAAAACCCTCAACCCAGAATCCTAAACCCTAAATCGTAAAAACCATAAACCCAAAATCCTACACCGTAAACCTTAAACCCCTAAACCCGAAACCCTAACCCTAAACCCAAACACTAAACCCTTAACCGCTAAACCTTAAACCCTAGACCCTTACCCTAAAACCTATTCACTAAACCGTAAACCCTAAACCCTAAATCCTAAACCCTATACCCTAAACCCTAAACCCTAAACCCAAAAACTGAAACCTAAACCAAAAACCCGAAACCACAATCCCTAAACCCTAAACCTTAAAACCGACGCCCTAAATTCTAAACCCTTAACCCTAAATCCAAAACCCTAAACCCTAAAACATAACCCTAAAGCCTAAACACAAAACCCAAAACCCTAAATCCAAAACCCTAAACCCTAAACCCTAAATCCTAAATCCTAAATCCTAAATCCTAAACCGTAAAACCTATGCACTAAATCCTAAACTCTAAACCGAAAATACTAAACCCTAATCCCCTAAACCGTAAACGCTAAACCCTAAACCCTAAAACCTATGCCCTAAATCCAAAACCATAAACCCTAAATCCTAAACCCTAAACCCTAATCCCCTAAACCCTAAACCCTAAAACCTATGCCCTAAATCCTAAACCCTAAACCCTAAACCCAAAACCCTAAACCCTAAAAACTAAACCCTAAATCCCAAACCCAAAACCCAAGACCCTAAATCCTAAACTGTAATCCCCTAAACCCTAAACCCTAAAACCTATGCCCTAAATCCTAAACCCTAAACCCTAAACCTTAAACCCTAAAACCTATGCCCTAAATCCTAAACCCTAAACCCTAAACCCAAAACCCTAAACCCTAAAAACTAAACCCTAAATCCCAAACCCAAAACCCAAGACCCTAAATCCTAAATTGTAATCCCCTAAACCCTAAACCCTAAAACCTATGCCCTAAATCCTAAACCCTAAACCCAAGACCCTCAACCAAAAAAACCTTAAACCTTAAACTCTAAACCTTCAACCCTAAACGCTAAACCTCAAACCCAAACCCATAAATGCTAAACCCTAAACCCTAAACGCCAAACCTAATACACTAAACCCTAAACCCTAAACCCTAAATGCTAAACCCTAAACCCAAAATTCTAAACTCTAAACCATAAACCCCTAAGCAATAAACATTAAACCCTAAAACATATGCCGTAAACCCTTAACCCGAAACCCAAAATCCAAAATCCTAAACGCTAAACCCTAAACCCTAAACTCTAAACCCTAAAACCTATTCCCAAAACCACTAACCCTAAACCCTAAATCCTAAACCCTAAACACTAAACCCTAAAATCTAAACCCTAAACACTAAACCCTAAACCTTAAACCCAAACCTATAAACCCTGAACACTAAAACCCTAAACCCCAAATCCTAAACCATAAACCCTAAACCCTAAAAAGTAAAGCATAAACCTTAAAACTGAAAACCCTGAACTCTAAAATCCTAAACCCAAAACCCTAAACCCTAAACCCTAACCCTAAACTCGAAACCCTAAACCCTAAACGCTAAAAACAAAACCCTAAACCATAAACCCTAAACCCAAAAATCCTAAAGACAAAACCCTAAAACCGAAACCTAAACCATAAACCCTATACCCCAAATCATTAAACCCGAAACCCAAAACCCTAAACCCTTGAACCATAAACCCTAAACCAAAAAACCATAAAGACAAAACCCTAAAATCGAAACCCTAAACCATAAACCCTATAACCCTAAACATTAAACCTGAAACCCAAACCCTAAACCCCTAAACCTTAAACCCTAAATCCTAAACCCTAAACCCTAAACCCAAAACCCAAAACCCTAAACCCAAAACCCTAAATCCAAAACCATAAACCATAAACCTCGTAAACCTTTAACCCCAAAACATAAACCCTAAACCTTAAGCCTTAAATCCGAAACCCTACCCCAAACACTAAATCCAAAACCCTAACCCTTAAACCTCTAAACCCTAAACCCTAAACACTAAACGCTAAACCCTTGACCCTAAAACCTATGCCCTAAACCCTATACCCAAAACCCCAAATTATAAATCCTAAACCCTAAACCTTAATCCCCTAAACCCTAAACCCTAAAACCTATGCCCAAAATCCTAAACCCTAAACACAAAACCCAAAACCCAAAACCCTAAAAACTAAACCCTAAAGCCCAAACCCAAAAACCCAAAACCCTAAATCCTAAACCCTAATCCCCTAAACTCTAAACTTTCAACCCTAAACGCTAAACCTCAAACACATACCTATAAATGCTAAACCCTAAACCCTAAACGCCAAACCCAAAACACTAAACCCTAAACCATAAACCCTAAATCTGAAACCCAAAACACTAAATCCCGAACCCTAGTCCCCTAAACCCTAAACCCTAAACCCTAAAACCTATGCCCTAAATCCTACACCCTAAACCCTAAATCCTAAACCCTAAACCCTAAACAGTAAAACCTAAACCCAAAATCCTAAACCCTAAACCCAAAAAACCATAAACCCTAAAACCTAAACCATAAACCCTAATCCAAAAAAACTAAACCCTAAACCCTAAGCCCTAAAAACTAAACCCTAAACTCAAAACCAAAAACCCTAAACCCTAAACCCTAAATCCTAAACCTTAAACCCTATATCCTAAACCCTAAAACCTATGCACTAAATCCTAAACTCTAAATTGAAAATACTAAACCCTAAACCCTAAACCCTAAACCCTAAACCCTAAACCTTTAACACTAAAACCTTAAAAGTATATCGTAAACATTAAATCAAAAACCTTAAACCCTAAACCCTAAACCCTAAATCCTAAACCCTAAACCCAAAAAACACTAAACCCAAAACCCTTAACCCTAAAATGTAAATCCTAAACTCTAAACCATAAACCCATAAACGGTAAACCCTAAACCTTATATCGTTACCCTAAACCCTAAACCCTAAACCCTAAACCCAAGACCCTCAACCGAAAAAACCCTAAACCTTAAACTCTAAACCTTTAACCCTAAACGCTAAACCTCAAACCCAAACCCATAAATGCTAAACCCTAAAGCCTAAACGCCAAACCCAAAACACAAAACCTTAAACCCTAAACCCAAAATCTAAAACCCTAAACACTAAAACCCTAAACCCTAAGCACTAACCCCTAAAAAGCCTAAACCTTAAACCCTAAACCCTAAATCCTAAACTCTAAACCATAAACCCCTAAGCAATAAACCTTAAACCCTAAAACCTATGCTGTAAACCCTAAACCTGAAACTGAAAGTCCAAAATCCTAAACCCTAAACCCTAAACTCTAAACCCAAAAACCTATTCCCTAAACCCTTAACCCTAAACCCTAAATCCTAAACCCTAAAATCTTACCCTAAACACTAAACCCTAAACCCTAAACCGTAACCTATAAACCCTGAACCCTAAAACCCTAAACCCCAAATCCTAAACCATAAACCCTAAACCCTAAAAAGTAAACCTTAAACCTTAAAACCGAAAACCCTAAACTCTAAAATCCTAAACCCTAAACCCTAAACCCTAAACCCTAACCCTAAACCCGAAACCCTAAACCCTAAACCCCAAAAACAAAACCCTAAACCATAAAACCATAAAGACAAAACCCTAAAACCGAAACCCTAAACCATAAACCATATAACCCTAAACATTAAACCCGAAACCCAAAACCCTAAACCAAAAAAACCCTAAACCCTAAATCCTAAACCCTAAACCCTAAACCCTAAACCGAAAACCCAAAACCCTAAACCCAAAACCCTAAACCATAAACCTCGTAAACCCTAAACCCTGAAAATAAAACCCTAAACCCTAAGCCCTAAATCCGAAACCCTACCCTAAACACTAAATCCTAAACCCTAACCCCTAAACCTCTAAATGTAAACCCTAAACACTAAACCCTAAACCCTGGACCCTAAAACCTATGCCCTAAACCCTAAACCCTAAACCCTAAATCATAAATCCTAAACCCTAAACCCTAAACCCCTAAACCATAAACCCTAAACCCTAAAACCTATGCCCTAAACCCTAAACCCTAAACCCAAAACCCAAAACCCTAAAAACTAAACCTTAAAGCCCAAACCAAAAACCCAAAACCCTAAATCCTAAACCCTAATCCCCAAAACCCTAAACCCTAAACCCTAAACCCTAAAACCTATGCCCTAAATCCTAAACCCTAAACCCTAAATCCTAAACCCTAAACCCTAAATCGTAAACCCAAAACCCTAAACCCTAAATCCTAAACCCTAAAACTTATGCACTAAATCCTAAACCCTAAATCGAAAATCCTAAACCCTAAATCCTAAACCCTAAACCCAAAAAACCATAAACGTTAAAACCTAAACGGTAAACCCTAAACCGAAAAAACTAAACCCTACACCCTAAACCGTAAAATCTAAACCCTAAACCTTAAACCCAAAACCCAAAACCCAAAACCCTAAATCCTAAACCCTAAAACCTATGCACTAAATCCTAAACCCTAAACCGAAAATCCTAAACTCTAAACCCTAAACCTTTAACACTAAAACCTAAAAAGTATATCGTAAACCTTAAATCAAAAACCTTAAACCCTAAATCCTAAACCCAAAAAACACTAAACCCTAAACCCTTAACCCTAAACCGTAAATCCTAAGCTCTAAACCATAAACGCATACCGTTACCCTAAACCCTAAACCCTAACTAAACACAAGACCCTCGGCTGAAAAAACCCTAAACCTTAAACTCTAAACCTTCAGCACTAAACGCTAAACCTGAAACCCAAACCCATAAATGCTAAACCCTAAACCCTAAACGCCAAACCTAAAACACTAAACCCTAAATCTGAAGCCTTAAACACTAAAACCCTAAACCCTATACCCTAAAAACCCTAAACCCTTAACCCTAAATCCTAAAACCTATGCCCTAAACCCTAAACCCGAAACCTAAAATCCTAAATCCTCAATCCTAAACTCTAAACCCTAACCTATTCCCTAAACCCATAACCCTAAACCCTAAATCCCAAACCCTAAACCCTAAACACTAAACCGTAAAATCTAAACTTTAAACACTAAACTCGAAATCCTAAACCCTAAACCCTAAACCCTGACCCCTAAAACCTTAAACCCAAAATCCTAAACCATAAACCCTAAACCCTAAAAAGTAAACCATAAACCTTAAAACCGAAAACCCTAAACTCTAAAACCAAAAACCCAAAACCCTAACCCTAAACCCGAAACCCTAAACCCAAAATGCTAAAAACGAAACCCTTAACCATAAACCCTAAACCCAAAAACCCTAAAGATAAAATCCTAAAACCGAAACCCAAAACCATAAACCATATAACCCTAAACATTAAACCCAAAAACCCAAAACCCTAAACCCCTAAACTCTAAACCCTAAACCCAAAAAACCCTAAACCCTAAATCCTAAACCCTGAACCAAAAACCCTAAACCCTAAACCCAAAACCCTCAACCATAAACCTCGTAAACCCTAAACCCTGAAACATAAACCCTAAACCCTAAGCCTTAAATCTGAACCCCTACCCTAAACACTAAATCCAAAACGCTAACCCCTAAACCTCTAAACCGTAAACCCTAAACACTAAACCCTAAACCCTTGACCCTAAAACCTATGCCCTAAACCCTAAACCCTAAACCCTAAATCATAAACCCTAAACCCTAAACCCAAAACCAAAAACCCAAAACCCAAAACCCAAAACCCTAAATCCAAAATCCTAAACCCCTAAACCCTAAACACTATACCGTAAACCCTAAACCAAAAACCCTAAACCCCTTAAACCCTAAACACTAGAACAAAAACACTAAACCCTTAACCCTAAGCCCTAAATCTGAAACCCCAAACCCTAAAACCCTGAACACTAATTCCTAAACTCTAATCCCTAAACGCCTAAACCCTGAACCCTAAACCCAAAACCCTACACCCTAAACCGTAAACCCTAAACACTAAATCATAAACCCTAAACCCTAAACCCTAAACCCGAAATCCTAAACCCTAAATCATAAACCCCTAAACCCTAAACCCTAAACCGTATACCCTAAACCCTAAATCCGAAACCCTAAATACTAAAACCTTAAACCCAAAACCCTAAACCACAAACCATAAACCCTAAACCCTAAACCCCTTAAACCCTAAACACTAAAACATAAACCCAAAACCATAAACCCTAAGCCCTAAATCTGAAACCCCAAACCCTAAAACCCTAAACACTAAATCCTAAACCCTAAACCCTAAACCCTAAACCTTTAACACTAAAACCTTAAAAGTATATCGTAAACATTAAATCAAAAACCTTAAACCCTAAACCCTAAACCCTAAATCCTAAACCCTAAACCCAAAAAACACTAAACCCAAAACCCTTAACCCTAAAATGTAAATCGTAAACTCTAAACCATAAACCCATAAACGGTAAACCCTAACCCTTATATCGTTACCTTAAACCCTAAACCCTAAACCCTAAACCCAAGACCCTCAACCGAAAAAACCCTAAACCTTAAACTCTAAACTTTTAACCCTAAACGCTTTACCTCAAACCCAAACCCATAAATGCTAAACCATAAAGCCTAAACGCCAAACCCAAAACACAAAACCTTAAACCCTAAACCCAAAATCTAAAACCCTAAACACTAAAACCCTAAACCCTAAGCACTAACCCCTAAAAACCCTAAACCTTAAACCCTAAACCCTAAATCCTAAACTCTAAACCATAAACCCCTAAGCAATAAACCTTAAACCCTAAAACCTATGCCGTAAACCCTAAACCTGAAACCGAAAGTCCAAAATCCTAAACCCTAAACTCTAAACCCAAAAACCTATTCCCTAAACCCTTAACCCTAAACCCTAAATCCTAAACCCTGAACCCTAAACACTAAACCCTAAAATCTTACCCTAAACACTAAACCCTAAACCCTAAACCGTAACCTATAAACCCTGAACCCTAAAACCCTAAACCCCAAATCCTAAACCATAAACCCTAAACCCTAAAAAGTAAACCATAAACCTTAAAACCGAAAACCCTAAACTCTAAAATCCTAAACCCAAAACCCTAAACCCTAAACCCTAACCCTAAACCCGAAACCCTAAACCCTAAACCCCAAAAACAAAACCCTAAACCATAAAACCATAAAGACAAAACCCTAAAACCGAAACCCTAAACCATAAACCATATAACCCTAAACATTAAACCCGAAACCCTAAACCCTAAACCAAAAAAACCCTAAACCCTAAATCCTAAACCCTAAGCCCTAAACCCTAAACTGAAAACCCAAAACCCTAAACCCAAAACCCTAAATCAAAAACCCCAAACCATAAACCTCGTAAACCCTAAACCCTGAAAAAAAAACCCTAAACCCTAAACCCTAAGCCCTAAATCCGAAACCCTACCCTAAACACTAAATCCTAAACCCTAACCCCTAAACCTCTAAACCCTAAACCCTAAACCCTAAACCCTAAACCCTTGACCCTAAAACCTATGCCCTAAACCCTAAACCCAAAACCCTAAATCATAAATCCTAAACCCTAAACCCTAATCCCCTAAACCCTAAACCCTAAACCCTAAAACCTATGCCCTAAACCCTAAACCCTAAACCCTAACTAAACACAAGACCCTCGGCTGAAAAAACCCTAAACCTTAAACTCTAAACCTTCAGCACTAAACGCTAAACCTGAAACCCAAACCTATAAATGCTAAACCCTAAACCCTAAACGCCAAACCCAAAACACTAAACCCTAAATCTGAAGCCTTAAACACTAAAACCCTAAACCCTAAACCCTATACCCTAAAAACCCTAAACCCTTAACCCTAAATCCTAAAACCTATGCCCTAAACCCTAAACCCGAAACCTAAAATCCTAAATCCTAAATCCTAAACTCTAAACCCTAACCTATTCCCTAAACCCATAACCCTAAACCCTAAATCCCAAACCCTAAACCCTAAACACTAAACCGTAAAATCTAAACTTTAAACACTAAACTCGAAATCCTAAACCCTAAACCGTAAACCCTGACCCGTAAAACCCTAAACCCCAAATCCTAAACCATAAACCCTAAACCCTAAAAAGTAAACCATAAACCTTAAAACCGAAAACCCTAAACTCTAAAACCAAAAACCCTAAACCCTAACCCTAAACCCGAAACCCTAAACCCAAAATGCTAAAAACAAAACCCTTAACCATAAACCCTAAACCCAAAAACCCTAAAGATAAAATCCTAAAACCGAAACCCAAAACCATAAACCATATAACCCTAAAAATTAAACCCAAAAACCCAAAACCCTAAACCCCTAAACTCTAAACCCTAAACCCCAAAAACCCTAAACCCTAAATCCTAAACCCTGAACCAAAAACCCTAAACCCTAAACCCAAAACCCTAAACCATAAACCTCGTAAACCCTAAACCCTGAAACATAAACCCTAAACCCTAAGCCCTAAATCTGAACCCCTACCCTAAACACTAAATCCAAAACGCTAACCCCTAAACCTCTAAACCGTAAACCCTAAACACTAAACACTAAACCCTTGACCCTAAAACCTATGCCCTAAACCCTAAACCCAAAACCCTAAATCATCAACCCTAAACCCTAAACCCTAAACCCTAAACCCAAAACACAAAAACCCAAAACCCAAAACCCAAAACCCTAAATCCAAAATCCTAAACCCCTAAACCCTAAACCCTATACCGTAAACCCTAAACCAAAAACCCTAAACCCCTTAAACCCTAAACACTAAAACATAAACACTAAACCCTTAACCCTAAGCCCTAAATCTGAAACCCCAAACCCTAAAACCCTACACACTAATTCCTAAACTCTAATCCCTAACGCCTAAACCCTGAACCCTAAACCCAAAACCCTACACCCTAAACCGTAAACCCTAAACACTAAATCATAAACCCTAAACCCTAAACCCTAAACCCGAAATCCTAAACCCTAAATCATAAACCCCTAAACCCTAAACCCTAAACCGTATACCCTAAACCTTAAATCCGAAATCCTAAATACTAAAACCTTAAACCCAAAACCCTAAACCACAAACCATAAACCCTAAACCCTAAACCCCTAAAACCCAAAACACTAAAACATAAACCCAAAACCCAAAACCCTAAGCCCTAAATCTGAAATCCCAAACCCTAAAACCCTAAACACTAAATCCTAAACCCTAAACCCTAAACACCCAACCCCTGAACCCTAAACCCCAAACCCAAGACCGTAGACCCTAAACCCTAAACCCGAAACCGTAAACCGAAAAATCCCCAAACCCCAAACCCTACACCCTAAACCCTAAATCCCAAACCCGAAACCCGAAACCTTAAAACCCTAAACCCTAAATCCTAAACCCTTAAGCCTAAACCCCAAACCCTAAACCCCTTCAACCCAAAACACTAAAACATAAACCCTAAACCCTAAACCCAAAGCCCTAAATCTGAAACCCCACACCCTAAAACCCTAAACCCTAAATACTAAACCCTAAACCCTAAACCCTAAACCCAAAACCCAAAACACCAAACCCTAGACCCTAAACCCTAAACCTTAAAACCTATGCCCGAAACCCTAAATGCTAAACCCTAAACCCCAAACCCTAAATCCTAAACCCTAAACCCAAAACCCAAAACCCTAAACCATAAACCTCGTAAACCCTAAACCCTCAAACATAAACGATAAACCCTAAGCCCTAAACCCTAAACCCCAAACCCTAAGCCCTAAATCCAAAACCCTACCCTAAACACTAAATCCTAAACCCTAACCCCTAAACCTCTAAACCCAAAAACCTAAACCCTAAACCCAATACCCTAAAACCCAAAACCCAAAACCCTAAACCCTAAACGCCTAAACCCTGAACCCTAAACCCAAAACACTAGACCCAAAACCCTAAACGCTAAACCCTAAATCATAAACCATAAACCCAAAACCCTAAACCCAAAACCCTAAAACCCTAAACCCAAAACCCAAAACCCTAACCCTAAACCCAAAACCCTTAACCCTAAACCCTAAATCCTAAACCCTAAATCCTAAACCCTAAAACCTATGCACTAAATCTTAAACACTAAACCGAAAATCCTAAACCCTAAACCCTAAACCTTTAACACTAAAACCTAAAAAGTATATCCTAAACCTTAAATCAAAAACCTTAAACCCTAAACCCCAAACCTTAAATCCTAAACCCTAAACCAAAAAAAAACTAAACCCTAAACCCTTAACCCTAAACCATAAATCCTAAACTCTTAAGCATAAACCCATAAAGGGTAAACCCTAAACCTTAAACCGTTACCCTAAACCCTAAACCCTAACCTAAACCCAAGACCCTCGACTGAAAAAACCCTAAACCGTAAACTCTAAACCTTCAACACAAAACGCTAAACCTGAAACCCAAACCCATAAATGCTAAACCCTAAACCCTAGACTCCAAACCCAAAACACTAAAAACCCTAAACCCTAAACCCTAAATCTGAAACCCTAAACACTAAAACCCTAAACCCTAAACCCTATACCCTAAAAACCCTAAA
The DNA here is from genome assembly GCF_029873635.1 of Malania oleifera. Taxonomy (NCBI): domain Eukaryota; kingdom Viridiplantae; phylum Streptophyta; class Magnoliopsida; order Santalales; family Ximeniaceae; genus Malania; species Malania oleifera. Next base: position 48,736 of record NW_026652030.1, read on the forward strand.
CCCTTAACCCTAAATCCTAAGCAATAAACCTTAAACCCTAAAACCTATGCCCTAAACCCTAAACCCGAAACCCAAAATCCTAAATCATAAATCCTAAACTCTAAACCCTAAAACCTATTCCCTAAACCCTTAACCCTAAACCCTAAATCCTAAACCCTAAACCCTAAACACTAAACCCTAAAAACTAAACCCTAAACACTAAACCCTAAATCCTAAACCCTAAACCCTAAACCCTGAACCCTGAACCCTAAAACCCTAAATCCCAAATCCTAAACCATAAACCCTAAACCCTAAAAAGTAAACCATAAACCTTAAAACCGAAAACCCAAAACTCTAAAAACGAAAACCCAAAACCCTAACCCTAAACCCGAAACCCTAAACCCAAAACGCTAAAAACAAAACCCTAAACCGTAAACCCTAAACCCAAAAAGCCTAAAGACAAAACCCTAAAACCGAAACCCTAAACCGTAAACCCTATAACCCTAAACATTAAACCCAAAACCCAAAACCCCAAACCCCTAAACCCTAAACCTTAAACCCAAAAAACCTTAAAACCCTAAATCCCAAACCCTAAACCAAAAACCCTAAACCCAAAACCCAAAATCCAAAACCCTAAACCATAAACCTCGTAAATCCTAAACCCTGAAACATAAACCCTAAACCCTAAACCCAAAACCCTAAGCCCTAAATCTTAAAACCTACCCTAAACATTAAATCCAAAACGCTAACCCCTAAACCTCTAAACCGTAAACCCTAAACACTAAACCCAAAACCCTTGACCCTAAAACCTATGCCCTAAACCATAAACCCAAAACACAAAAACCCAAAACCTAAAACTCAAGACCCTAAATCCTAAATCCTAAACCCCTAAACCCTAAAACCTTTACCCTATACCATAAACCGTAAACCCAACACCCTAAACCCAAAACCCTAAACCCCTTAAACACTAAACACTAAAAAAAAAACACTAAACCCTTAACCGTAAGCCCTAAATCTGAAACCTCAAACCCTAAAACCCTAAACACTAATTCCTAAACTCTAATCCCTAAACGCCTAAACCCTGAACCCTTAAACCTAAAACCCTAAACCCAAAACCCTAAACCCTAAACCCGAAATCCTAAACCCTAAATCATAAACCCCTAAACCCTAAACCCTAAACCCTAAACCGTATACCCTAAACCCTAAATCCGAAACCCTAAATGCTAAAACCTTAAACCCAAAACCCAAAACCGCAAACCATAAACCCTAAACCCTAAACCCCTTAAACCCAAAACACTAAAACATAAACCCAAAACCCAAAACCCTAAGCCCTAAACCTGAAACCCGAAACCCTAAAACCCTAAACACTAAATCCTAAATCTTAAACCTGAAACCCGAAAACTTAAAACCCTAAACCCAAAATCCTAAACCCTTAAGCTTAAACCCCAAACCCTAAACCCCTTCAACCCAAAACACTAAAACATAAACCCTAAACCCTAAACCCAAAGCCCTAAATCTGAAGACCTAGTCACCCTAAAAACCCAAAACCGCCGTACGCACAAACACACTACCCACTAACCCCCTTCCAGCCCACCCTATAAGACCAAAAAAACCCGACAAGACCCAAAACCCTGTAGACCCCTAAACCTAAAACCCTAAAAACCTAGAACCACTGAAACCATTAAACCTATGCCCGAAACTAAGATGTGCTAAACCCTTAAAAGACCCTAACCTAACCTAACACAAGTAAACCC
>NW_026652031.1:0-27719 GCF_029873635.1 Malania oleifera
ATATTTTTGGGGAAGCATGTTAGTACTCTGGTATTGGTATTGTATATATATTTTCATATGGTTATGTCTATGTGATTTCTGCTTCTCGCTGCTTAGGCTAATGATTGAGTTTACTCTCAAAATGGTATCAGAGCATGTTATATGTCATAGTATATATAAAAAAAAAACAAAAACAAAAACATGGAAATTAAGTAGGTCGTTACATGATCACCCACTTCAAATTCCAATTCTCGACGGTGAGTATTTGTATAGCTTTTTTGCCGACTCTGTGCTACACTGATTCTATCTCTTATAAGTCAGACTTTATCGTATGTCTGCTACACTATTTCTAGCCCAAAAATTCGCCTCTCACCTAGTTCATCCCTGTATAAAGGAGAACGACACCTCCTACCATAAAGCGCCTTGTAAGGTGTCATGCCTATACTGGCTGATAACTCTTATTATAGGCAAACTCAACTAGCAGCAAATATTGGGTCCAGCTACCCCCAAAGTAGGGGTGAGCAAACGGTCGGTTCGGCGAAATTCCATTAATTAACCGAATTAACCAAAAATTTCAGTTAAAGAATACTGTTAACCGAATCGACCGAACCGTTTGGCCGAACCGAACCGAACCCGATCGAATTTATTTTTCGGGTAATTCGGTTAACCGATTTTAATCGAAACTAGGAAGGGGGGAAGGTGTACTAGTGTATGTGTATGTGTATCCAGACTAAAACAAGGGAAGGTGGGGGAAGGTTGAAGCCTTGAAGTCCTGAGTCACTGAGTGTAGATCCATTACCACGCCCACGCGAGGGAAGAGCCGATCGAAGAGGGATTCGGGATCGGGACGGGTCACGAACTGGGAATGTAGACACTCCATTTTTACCCAGGCCCAATATATGTATTACTATTATTATTATTATTGTTATTTTATTATTATTATTATTATTATTCTTATTATTTTATTTATTATTATTATTATTATTATTATTATTATTAATTTTCACTAATCTTATTATTATTATTATTATTATTATTATTATTATTTTCTTTATTATTATTATTATTATTTTTCATTAGTATTATTATTATTACTTATTTTTACTTCTATTTTATTATTATTATATTATTTTATTTTTCATTTTATTTTTTTATTTTTATTATCATTATTATTAGTCGTTTTTAATTACTATTATTACTATTATTTTTCTTTCTTCTTCTTCTTCCTTCTTCTTCTTTTCCTTCGTCTCTTCTTCTCCTTTCTTTTTCTTTTTCTTTCTCTGTTTATTCTTCTTCTTCTTATTCTTATGAGTCTGTCTTCTTTTCCTCTCTTCTTGCCCTTCTTTTACTCTTCGTTCTTTTTCCCTTTCTTCTTCCTCTTCTTCTTCTTCCTTCTTTCTTTCTCTTCTTTCTCTTTCTTCCTTCCTCTTCTTCTTCTTCTTTTCTTCTTATCATTATTTTTACCTTATTATTATTATTATTATTATTATTATTATTATTATTATTATTATTTTTATATATATTATTTCCAAAAGAAAAAATACCATAAACCAATTAGGAAAGGGGAGATTTAGGGTTTCTAATTTTTTCTCATAAAAAGCCTTTTCTTCTCTTCAAAAAGGGCAGCGCACAGTGAAGAGGGAAGAAAATCCGTTTCTTTCCCTCTGCTTCCTCTTCTTCTCTGGCCATCCGTCCACTTCTCTCCCACACCACCAGCCGAGCCTCCTCTCCTTCACTCTCGCCGCTGCACGACCACAGCCATCCATGAACCAAGTCTCACCTCTCTCTCTATAGCAGCCCCGCCGGATACCCTCAGCTCTCCCATCTCTCAGTTCCCCCCGCGACCTCTCCATCTTCTCCACAGCTACACCCCGACTACCCCAGCACCACGGTCACCATAACCACCGGCATCACCCCTGCTCCACGGCATCCAAGATCTCCAGCCAGCATCCAGGATCTCCGGCGACTACAACAACTCTGCCAACAGCAGCAGTGCCGCCCGTTGCTCCCTGCAGACACCCGAGCACCACAGAACCAGCCGCCACCGAGAACCCCTGCGTCTGAAACTCCCCAACTTCGGCACTACTCCTCTGCAGCAGCAGTAGCCTCCGGCCACCGCTGCAACGCCGGCCACCCCTGCTCCCGGCAAGACCCCCAGCAGCGGCGGCTCCACTGCTACCACACAGTATATCCAGCCATCCTCCCGGTGAGCCCTTTGCCTACACACGCACAACACTTTGTTTGTATACACACGCACACACGTTTTTTTTTTAAGAGTTCAAGTCTTTTTTTTTTTTTTTTTTGGTATTAATATTGTATATATGTTAAATAATGCTTTATTGGGTAAACAAATTGTTGCTTAAATATGTATAGCCGAATGTTTAATATTTTGGATTAGGTGGTAGGGATTCATTATTATAACGTATTTATATACTTGTTTATAGTTTTGTTATTGTGTATATTAAATCAATTTAATACTGTTGATGTGTGATTTATTTTGTTTTTCTATTATTATAGGGATATTTGTTTTATTGTTTAATGTTCAAGTTTGAGTTTCATTGATTAATATCATTATTGTAAAATTGTTGACGTTGCAATACTAGTTTTTGTTTTTATTTTATTTTATTTATTTTATTTTATTTTATTTTATTATTATTATTTTTTTACATGCTGTGTATACTTTTATTTATTTAAGATTTCTTATTATGTGTTTATTTTGTTTTATTTGTTAAAACTATACTTGTTAGATAATTAATATAGTAATATTGTTTTAATTTTTTACATGGTAAATACTAATTTATTCTCTTATTGCCGGATTTTTGTTCACATTTGAAATTTTAATTATTTTTGTTTTGCATGGAACATGCTATTTGATTCTATTCTTTTATTGCAGGGCTTTTTCTCTTTTTTGATAATATTTAAATATAGGTATATCTGACATCAATTTTTTTTATATAGGATTTTCCCTCCATTGTGTAAAAATTTTTTATTCAGTTTTACCATACCCATATCTAATGGTCCATTATTTTGGTTGTTACTGTAATGTTTTTTAAGATTTAAAATTTAGGTCTCAAGTTTCATTGTCTTTATTGTGTTATATTAACTTAATATTATTGTCGTCATGTTTTGGATTATTCATTTAATTTTTATTTTTATTTTTTTATTTTTCTAGCTATTGGTTGTATTATTTGTTAAATTACTTGTATTATCGTTGTTTTTTTTTTTTTTTTTTTTTGTACTCATTGTAATAACTTAATTTTTATTGTTACATATTATTTAGGGTGTTGTTTTATTGTGCAGACAGTATTTAATGCTTTTTGATGTATTTTAGGATATTTTTATCATATTCCATTGTTTTATAGGATATTTAGGGGATTTTGTGTATTATTGTTTAGGATTGGTACATTTACGCATTTTCATGAGTCTTGATTATTTACATTATTTTCCATGATATTACTTTTAAGGTTTTTGGTTATTGTTTTAGTTTAGGTTTTGACTGTTTTAAACGTTGTTAAGGGTTTTGAGTAGTGTTTTATTTTAATCTGTCCCTGATTGTTATTATGTACTAAATTTTAGGATTCCAAACTAGTTACTATTGATCTTAAGGGTTTCCATAAATGTATATTATTTCTTTGGCTTTTATATGGTTTGGAAGAATTTGATGTTATTTTTCCCATATTTATGTACAAACATTTCCATATCAAGGTATATTAATATTTAGAGTTTGTGCATATTTTAGAGCTCATGATGTGAATTATTGGTCCCCTAATCACATTCATTTCCCTTACATGTTTTTATAAAAGTCCATAAGTTCTAGGTTTAATTCTGTTTCCACATGTTATTGATATTAATGTTAGAACTTCAGTTTGTTTTCCATAACTATTATTGTATATATCCTATATTTATTATTTCTAGGGATTAATTGTTTCCATAATGACTATTTATATATCGTTATTTTAATCTTGGGAATTAATTGTTTCCATATTTGCATATATTGAGGTGTTGATTATTCATAGTTGAGTATCATTAATTAATTATAGGATGTTAATATCTTACTATATGCTTGTGTTTATTATTATTAAATTATTTATTCTTATTATTATTATTAACGTGTGATATATCATTATTAGTAAATTTACTATTTTTAGTATTATTATTATTGTTATTATTATTATCTTTATTGTTATTATAAGTTTAGTTATTGACATTATCATTCTTATTATTGTGTATATATCATTACTATCTATTAGGTGGTTATTATTAGGATATGTCATTAGGTCTTATGCAATTTATTATTATATATTATCTATGGCCTAGTGTGTCCCTATTATGGTAATTTATTTTCTTAGTTTATTATCTATTAATATATATTAAAACCCTCCCATACTAAAGTTTTTCCTATAAAATTCTATATAACATTTTCAAATTTTGGGAGTAATCTTTGTCCTTACTCACAATCCTATGATTTTATTGCGGGTGATAAGCCTTCGGGCATCACGTACCCTAGCTCTTTGTCGGGAAATTATGTATATATTATTTTATTTTTTATTTATTATTTTATTTTATTTATTTTTTTTTTACATGTATTATAATTATAAAAAGGAGTAATTTTAAAGAATTGTTAGATTAACTTAGGGATACTTCCAATTAATTAGGTTGCCGTTCGTAAGAACGGGCGCGTATGGGGTGCTCGTACCTTCCCCTTGCATAACCGAACTCCGACCCCAACTCTAGTAATGTAGCCGCTTCTACCCCCTAACGGGTAGTAATCAATGTGTTCTAACCGCCCTAAAGGTTAAGTGGCGGACTCCTACAAACGCTCCTACACACACTCCTACACCATATTTTTCTTGAAAATATTAAAATGATTTTAACTTCGCCTCCCGGGGCACACGCGCTCCCGGGACGTCGCGACAGGGAAGACTGGAAGAGGGGCTCAGGTGAAGCCGCGAAGCTAGGGAGACGAATGGGCTCGGGCGAGCTTGATGCTAGTGAGGAGGAGTCGGGTGGTTCTCAGTGAACTGCTCTGTGCGCGAGATTGTAAGAGAATAAAAATGAGAATGAGAGGGAGCTTGTGTGCTGGTGATGATGGCCAGTGACGACGATGGCGATGGGCGCAGGTGATAGCATCACGTGAAGATGGTGGTGCGAATTGTGGTGGATTGAGCTCGGGTGAGTGAGAAAGAGGCAATGAGGGAGGGCCTTTTGACTTTTGAGTTTCTGAGAGCACTGAGAGTGTGAGACTGAGAGTGAGAGGGAATAAAAATATAGATAATAGAATAACAGGATTTTCAATTACTAATTTAAATTTAAAATTTAATTAATTATTAATTCGGTTAACCGGTTAACCGAATTAATGTTTTCTATTCACCGAACCGAAACCTGATTCCCCGAAATATTGGAATGCATAACTGAACTGACCGAACCGATTTTTTTAACCGAACCGAACTGACCAATTTCGGTCGGTTAATTCGGTTAATTCAATTTTCCCCAAATTATGCTCACCCCTACCCTAAAATCCAATACATACGCTCGCAGCATATCCTCAAGTACCTGAATCGTTCTCTCTGTCTGACCATTTGTCTGAGGAAGAAAAGCGGCGTTGAATACTAATTGAGACTCCAAAGCCTCCTGCAAGCTCTTCCAAAACCGTGATGTAAAGCGTGGATCACGGTCTGAGACTATAGACACTGGCACTCCGTGGGGTCAAACAATCTCCTAAATATAAATCTCTGCCAATTTGTTCATAGGGTAGCTAACTTTAATAGGTAGAAATTGAGCTGTCTTCGTTAGCCGATCAACAATTATCCAGATGACATTCTGATCATGCAGTGCTAGCGGTAGCCCCGTGATGAAGTCCATAGATATATGGTCTCACTTCCACTCAGGGATAAATAGTGGTTGTAACTGCCCTGTCGGTCTTTGGTGCCCAGCCTTAACCTACTGGCACGTCACACAATGCTACATAAATTCAGCAATCTCCCTTTTCATACCACTCCACCGAAAATACTCTCGTAAATTCCTATACATTTTAGTACTGACAAGATGAACTGTGTATAAAGATCTATGAGCCTCTTCTAAAATCATTCTCCTAATATCATCATCTGTAGACACACACAATCTGGTGCGAAACCTTAGAGCTCCATCATCTGAGATACTAAACTCCTCTCCTTGATCATCCCGTACTCTGGCTATTACCTTTGCTAATTCTGTGTTATCACCCTAAGCGGTCTTAATCTTTTCATATAACGTAGGCTGCACAACTAGGCTGGTGATAAATTCCTGAGGATTATCCTCTACTAACTCTACGCCAAGTCTCTTCACATCCATCAGGATCGGATGCTGAACCTCCATAGCTACCAGTGGTGGTCCCATTGATTTTCTGCTCAGAGCATTTGCTACTACATTCACTTTCCCTGGGTGGTAACTAATAGTGCAGTCATAATCTTTAATGAGTTCTAGCCACCTTCTTTGCCTCATATTTGGCTCTTTCTGGGTAAATAAATATTTTAAGCTTTGTGGTTCGTGAAGATTTCGCATTTTCCCCCCATGTAGATAATGCCTCCAGATTTTTAAAGCATAAACCACTGCAGCTAATTTTAAATCATGCACATGATAGTTCTTTTCATATTCTTTAAGCTATCGAGATGCGTAGGCAATAACTCTTCCATGCTGCATTAACACACATCCAAGACCCTTTAAAGATACATCACTGTAAATCACAAATCCGTCCTCCCTTGATGGAATAGCCAGTACCAGTGTTGAAACCAACTGCCGCGGTTGGTACAATCAAACTTCACATTTTTCCTCGTAAGTCATGTTAATGGACCCGATAATCTGGAGAAACCATTTACGAAGCGTCGGTAGTAGCCTACCAAACCTAGAAAACTTCTGACCTCCTAGACATTTCATGGCCTTTCCCAACTCACCACTACCTCTATCTTACTCGAGTCAACCGATATACCGCCCTCAAAAATTACGTGCCCGAGGAAAATAACTTACCCTAACTAGAATTCACATTTCATGAATTTTGCATACAACTTTCTTTCTCTCAATGTCTGCAACATCAGCCTCAAATGATGCTCGTGCTCCTCAGAACTTCTCAAGTAGACTAGTATATCATCAATGAAAATTACAACAAATTGGTCCAGGTTCTAATGGAACACGCGATTCATTAAATCCATAAATACTGCTGGTGCATTAGTCAAACCAAACAGCATCACCAAAAATTCTTAATGCCTATATCTAGTTCAGAATGCTGTTTTCAAAATATCCTTTGCTCTAACTTTTACCTGATGATAACCAGACTGCAGGTCAATTTTAGAGTAGACTTGGGCCCCTTGAAGCTGATCAAATAAATCGTCAATCCTAGGAAGAGGATATTTATTATTGAATGTCAGTTTGTTTATTTCCCTATAATCTATACACAATCTCATGGTTCCATCTTTCTTCTTCACAAATAGAACAATCTCTCCCTAGGGCGACACACTGACTTGATAAATCCCTTATCCAACAACTCCTGTAACTGATATTTCAATTTCTTCAATTCGACTGGAGTCATACGGTATGGTGCTTTAGATATCAGTGCTAACCCTGACAATAGATCCACGGTAAATTCAATCTCTCGGTCTGCTGGTAAGCTAGGCAATTCCTCAGGAAAAACATTTGGAAATTCTCTAACTACCGATATATCAGCTTGTTTTAGTTTTTCTTTTGGCAATTCCTTTATGTAGGCAACATATCCCTAGCAACCACCCTGTAGCAGTCTCCTCACCTGAATAGCTGACACAAACTGTGGCGAGGCATGCACATGTGAACCCACAAATTTGCATTCTTGCTCACCTGGGGGTCTGAAAATCACTTCTTTTTTATAACAGTCTATCCTGGCTTGATTAGCTGCTAGCCAATCCATACCCAATATTACATCAAACCCCTGCATATCTGGGGCCACGAGATTAGCTGGTAAAACTTTCTTATGAATGCTTTCTAGAAAGTTTCAAAGCACCTTCCTACATCTTACCATAGATCCTGTTGGCGTGACCACAGATAGCTCTACATCTAATAATTGTGCCTCTACTCTAGTTACTTTAACATATCCTGCTGATATAAAGGAATGGGTGGTGCCTGTGTCAAACAAAATAATAACTTTATATGATGATACAGTAATTGTACCTGTGACAATGTCTCCAACAGTCTCGACGTCTCCCGGCGTCAACGCATATACCCTCGTCGGCGTTGTGTTCCTCTTCTGGCCTCCACGAGGCGCCTAATGACCACCCTCATTCGGTCTAGGAGCTCGTACATAAATAGGCGGCATCTAACATGGTCGAGCCATATGGCTGGGTCTTCCACAATGGTAGTAGACATTCTTCCCCAGCCAGCGTTCACCTGGATGTCTCCGTCCACATTTGGGGCAGGTGGGATAAGACTGTTCACTCTGGAATCCACTGTGCTCTACCATCCGCTTCTAACCCCCACCCGATCTAACTCCTCTCCAAGGGTTTCAGTTGGAACCCGCCTGAAAACTTGAGGGTGTGGTCCTCTTCTTCTGGCCCTGTATCTCAGTGTCTCTCGGCAAACTCTCCTTTGCTATTATGGCCCGGTAAACTAGCTTTGAGAAGTCTTGTATCCTCAGTACTACCACCTATCTATAAATATCTAACTTCAAGTTCCTCATCCTAGCTTTCTTAACTTCATTTAGAACAATATAAGGACAAAAACGCGATAATTCGATAAATTTCACCTCGTACTGCTAGACTGTCATCGATCCCTCAAACAAGCTTAGAAACTCCTGTACTCTAACCTCTTTGACTAAGGCAGCATAGTATCTATCAAAGAATGTGTCCCTGAATTGGGCCTAGGTCATCGACACTAGAATTGATCTCTTCTCCTCTAGTTATCTAGTGGTTGTCCATCATCTCTCGGCCTCCCTTGTCAGCTTATACGTAGCAGAAAGGACCCTCTGCTCATCGGTGTAGTCAAACACCATCAGAATCTTTTCTATCTCATGCATCCAATTCTATGCAACTACAGGATCAGCCGCTCCTGAAAATGCTGGTGGGTTCATTTTCATAAATTTTTCTATCGTGCACCCTTGAGCTGGAGATGGACCTCTTCTCTCCCTGGAGCTCCGGGTAATCTCAGCCATGACCTGCTGAGCCACACTACATAGCACAACATCTGAATCCCTGCCTCCTGCATTAGAAGGCCCTGCTCTGTCGTCGCCACTAGCGTGAGCGCCATTACCTCCTGTGTCCATCCTGCGATATTACGAAATTATTTTGAGTATCTGAACCCTACAATACTATACTAACTAAAATACCCCTAACCTCTTATCACTAATTTAAGGTCGAGCCCTACCGTATGGAAATAGAAATCATCGATAGTTTGCTATGGTTTTCCTGGAATCGTCACCCCAGGAAAATCATAGAAACCACCCTGAAGCTCCACCTTCAAACCACATAACAGAACCCTAAATTCTCATTTTAATTTCCCAACATTAATTTTCTAATATCCTATTCCACTATTCTTAAGGTTCCATTTCTAAATTCTGGCATTGTTTTCTGCTGTACTCTAGAGTTTACAGAACCTAGCAACCTAGGCTTTAATACCAAACTGTAACGACCCAAAAATTATATTTTTTTAAATAAAATAAAATAAATAAATTTGTTACCCCTGTTAGACCTGTTATAACATCTCAAACCTCATATAGGCACTAAGGTATCCCTGTATATAAATAGACACACCTATGTAGCGAAAAACATAAAGTCATAAATCCATATATATATTTACACATCTCCCTAGTACCATTTACTTAAAAACATAATCTTCTGAAAACACTTACCTTATAGGCAGGGCAAAACAAAAATATCTATCTATCTGCAAGCTTGATCTGCTCGCTTAGTTGGTTCACTTGAAAAATATTAGATTGTTGGGATGAGACAACGCTCAGTAAGTGGAAATATGCTATTACTAGTGTGTGGCAACTGAGTTGCATAAATACTATAATGACAATATATGAAACTGTATAGTATACCTGATAACTTATTCATCAAATATAAAACACACATACGCAACGGAAATAAAATATAAAATCCTCAAATTACATTACCAGAGTTCTAATTATCTTTATACACAAAAGTATCCATTTTCACATAATTACATCCCACAAAACTAAACAAAAATAAAATCTCTATCTACACACTACTTACATGAATTTACACCTCTAGCCCGGCTCCTCTAGCCTACTAGACCCGATCTCTAAGATTTCCTGAAAAGATAGTTTGTAAAGTAGGGGTGAGGTACAACTCAGTAAAGGAAAGACTAAGTTAATGTCAATGTGTGGCCAGCATGCATTTAGTGTACAGAAAATAATCAGTTCATTAAATAGATAAACACATTTATGAAATCATTCTTATCTTATACTCACACACCTAATTAGCCGAGGATAGGGAAGATTACCCGCCCATACAAGTAGCTTCCCTCTGCTCTAGTACCATTACTACTACCAGGGCACTCACATTTCTCAGTAACCATCGACGTTATCTTATTAATTAACCATATTCACATAAATTAACAGATATGCATATAAGACACTCCCTGTGACAAACACACCATTTACATCCCCATGGCACGGGTTATGCGGCCCGAAGGCTGGACTAATGTCCTGAGGGATCCACCTAGATAATAGTCATTTATACTCTCTACTAACATACTCCGCGAGTACATGCAGCTCCAACTGCTAGTCCAATTGCCCTCACTCAAGGGTGCATTCACCTCGCATAGGCAAATCAGACAAGGCCACCCTACACCTCTCAGCACAGGTGTGGGCGCATATAACCACATAACAAATCTCTAGCAACGGTACCGTGCTCACACTACACTGGTCCCCAGGGTTCCTAAAGTGTATCATGCAATTTAAATAATATAAAATATCATTTAAAACATTATTTCACATATATTTCTTGTTATTCCAAAAATCCGGCCCCCGACCAAAAATACAATTCGGCATATAGCCATCAATTAAAACTTAGCCCTCGACCATCAAATAATAAACCTGGCCCTTGGCCAATTAAATGATACCTGGCCACTGGCCATTAGATCAAACCCCTGTATTTCATAAACAGTTCCAGTATTTCCACAAGCATTTCCAGTATTTTTCACAACAATTCCAGTATTTCAAAATCCCAAATTCAGATATACAATAATCCATATGAATTAAATCATCTGCCACACAATTTTTCACATTCTAATATATCCATATAAATAAACAAGCTTTTCCACCGTTCATTTTATTAAAAAATATCATACCGTATATCCTACGTTTGTAAAACCCATTTCGAACGGTTGGTTTCCAAAATAACATTTAAATTCCCAAATGAATAAATAAATTTATTAATTTAATCGGTTTAAATTAAATAAAATTCCTGACTTAATTTAATCCCCTTACCTGATTCCTGAAAAAAAATCGATAACACCCGGCCTACGCCCCAAGTGTTCAAAAACCTCTGAAATCCTGAAATTTAAATTTCACCATATTATCCATCATAATTCCTAGAGTAACTTTTCCTAAAATTTTCCTAAGTTCTGAATACCCTAAATAGCCTAATAAAAGTCTAAATTATCAAACTTACCCCCGATTTAGGATTGGTACCCCGAAACTTCAATTTGAAAACCCGCTTCGGTTAGATTGTAAAGAATCTTCCCACGAGTCTCCTAACAATTTCTATTCGTTAATGGGGCTTATAGTTTAAAAGAAATTGAGGTAAGTTTGAGATTTGACCTTACCCCAGAAGATATGTTTATGCCGCTCCCACGACAAATCCGCGCCAGTAGAAGTGTCGGTGGCAGAGAATGGAACCCAACAATATTTTCGGATTTCCGATTGACTGAATGCTAGAGAAGAAATTGAGAAGAGTGGGATAGAGAACGAAAAGAGGACAAGAGAGACGCTAGGACGGAGAAAAGAAAAATGCAGAGAAGTGAAGAGACAGAGGCGCAGGAACCTTTAATTATCATTCCGAAAGAAATCTTCCTTCAAGAAGATTCATTGCTTCCTTTATAATATATATATATATATATATATATATATATATACACATATACTTTTAACCTTATATATATATATGTGTGTATGTGTATATATATATATATCTTATTATATTATTTATTTAATTAGTTTAGTTTAATAATATTTAATTAATTAGTTAATTAATAGTCTTTTTTTTTATTTACATTTCCAAGCATATCATTTTCTGGGATGTTACAAAGGAAGCTCGTCGACGAATGACTATTCCTCGTCGACGAATGGCTATTCCTCGTCAACGAAATTTAAAGCTAAAAATAGCCTCTCGGTATCTTATCGTTGACGAGACACGTGTCCCCGTCGATGATCTCAATAAGTCACTTCATCGATGAACGCTTCGTGTTAGTCGACGAGGATCTGCGGTGATCCCCTTTTCAGTTTCCCTTTTCTCCCTCTCTTTTCTTTATTATTTAATTCCAATAATTATCTAGGCTATTACATTAGGGCTTGAGTTCCTGGTCATTTCGGACTTCGATTCACATGCAAGTAAGGGGGTTGTGTTAATACAATGATTTATACAATATGAATCGATTGAAATGTTGAAATAATTTTTTAAATATCGAGTTACGATGGTTTTAGGGTTTTTGCTCCTCGATTCGGTAAACCGGCTTTATTTTTCAAAACCAACCAGTCGAATTCAAATGTTATATTTTTAGAATATTGTACTTGTCATTCCAGACTTTTTCACTGGTTGGAAATGTTGTTTTCGTTATTTAAAACCCGTACTGTGATATTAACTGTTTATATTTACTTTTAGGTTGTTTTCGAATGTGGAAAACTGTGCGGCAAAGTGTTGATGTTGTGAAATACTGGAATTGTTGTGAAAATGCAGGAAGTTTATTTGACGACTACGAGTCTGATTTCACATAATGATGTGTTTTATGAAATGATTTCAAAAGAGTGTTTAAATTGCTTAAATTGCAAGATATGCTTTAGGAACCCTCGAGACTGATAGTGTAGGCACAGATCTGTTGCTAGTGAGGGCACCATACTTTTGATCTATATGAACCCAGGCTGTATTGAGATAGTAGGGGCGGTCTTAGTGTGAGTTTGCCTCTTGATCGTGTACCCAAACTGTATTGAGACAGTAGGGGCGGTCAACCCCGATTGTGGGGATTTATACACGGTATAGAGTTTGAGGGCGTGTCCTATCCTACATATCTGTACATTTATGTAATTGTTGTTATATACTATGGGGCTGTTCATATGATGAAAATGGGCTACGTATTTTACAATTATGCAAACGATGATTATATATGTTTATATTTTTTGTTAAACACTTAAAGCATGCTGGTCACACATTGTTATTTGCTTAATCGTCCCTTACTGAGAGGTGTCTCACCCTATCATACAAACTGTATTTTCAGGTCCTTATCGAGGTTGAGATTAGCAAGGACTGGGGTAAGGTAGCGATCTGTTTTTGAGTGACTTTAAGTTTACTTATTTTAAAATTTGTAATATTCATACAAACAACTTAGAAAAAACAAACATTTTTTTTTATTTTATATAATGTCATAAATTAAATCAATGAGGTGACATTTTTTAGAATTATCCAAAAAAATAAAATAAAATAAAAATTAATGTATACAACTCAATATGTCCTTTTGTGCTTTTAATATTTGCTAGGATGGTGCTTAAATCTGCCAATTTTGTTTTTTAAGTAAATCATCTATATTTTAAATAATTAATTGCATTGTTAGAAAACGAGAAATTCCAATAATGGTCCATTTCTTTAAACCATCTCACAGCTATTCATAATTTAAAAATCCAATTAAATATTACAATTTAAAAATGAGACATTCCAATAATGGTCCAAATCAAAATTAGACTTTAAGTTTACTTGATTTCCAAATATACGAAGTATATATGATTAGGGAATTTAAATCATCCATGCAATTTATATGTGCTGAAAATAAAGAGTAAAGGAAAGAGAGTGAAAATGGGATTTTTACGAGGTTTGGCTTATACCCAGCCTACGTCCTCGCCTTTGGCAAACCACTAAAGGATTCACTAAAATTAGTTCCTTTTCAGGGTGGAACAACACCATTTACACACTCATTCAGTAGGCTAGAGCCCACCTCTCCAAGTGATATCCACTCACTCGATCACTCCTTCAATTAGGCTAGAACCCGCCTCTCTAAGCGATATCCCCTCGCTTAGCCAACGATCCAAATACCTCGGTCTCATCACAATCTACAAGAGATGCAAAAAATAGATGTGTACAAAGAGTGTTCTCACAAAGAGTTGATTAGTACAAGTTAAATCTATATACTTTAATCTAATTCACAATATAGAAATATGAAGTTCAAGAAGATATCACCGTAAGCCTTCTTTCTAGATTGAAAGAATTAAGAGTAGACTCAGAATTTTCTTGATAAATTCACAATAAATCTCAGTAGTGAAACTTGGAAATTGATTGCACAAGAGAGCTTTGAGAGAATTGAGATATTTGAGAACAAGAAAGCTTGTTTGCTGTATTCTCTTGATGTATTTAGTCCTTAGCCTTGAGGGTTTATTTATAGATGAGAAATCAAATCTATTCCATGTTCCCCAAGTTTCCTGAAGTGTTTCCCAAGTTTATAGAAATTTTGGAGCACAAGAAATATTAGTTTGAATTTAAAAACCTTTAAAAAAATATGATCGTTAATAGTGTTCAGGTGCCTGAAGTCTCGGGGTTAGTCCCTTGAAGTTTCAAAAAAATGTTTAATTTTCAAAGTCAGTACAAATTTAGGTGCTTGAACTCACAGGGTCAGTCACCTGAGGTTGTTCTATCTGTTGTTCAGTCTTCTGAAGTTCCACCGTGAACAGTGTTCAGTTTGCTGATAGCTTCAGTCCTGTTTCAGTATGTTAGTCATAACTTTTTCTATACAACTTCATATCAGGTGTTCTTCGTGTCAAAAGAAATCTAAGAGAAAAAATTACAACTTTCCTGTTGAACACTTTTTAAAATAAGGAGTTTGTGATAGAGGAAAATGCACCTCAATGCGGATGTAAAAAAAATGACAACATTTGGAAAAACTTCTTTTTGGTGCTTTTCATTCCAAAAATAATTTTAACCTTTTTAAAATATATTTTGACCATATAAAAATATTTTCCAAGTATTTTAAAAGGTATCTAGGTCTAAGAAATTAACTTAAGAGCTTCTTGTATCCATATTGAAATTATTTGAAGTACTTACATGAAATTTCCTATAGACTCTTTCAAATTTTCAATTCTTGAATTCCTTGAAATCTTTATGCTTGCTTCATCTTTCTTTGAGCTTTCATCAAGTTCTCTTTAATCCTCATGCTCTCATGATATTTCAAGCTTTATCTTTAAATCCATTTTTGAATCCATGCTTTAAGCTTTATATTAATCATCATTCTTTGAAATATAAGCTTTCATGAATCCTTTTGAATACTTGGCCTTGCATTCATCATTGAATCTTGAAATGACATCACTTAACCAAATATGTTAAGTTCTACTTGTTTGTTAGCATCAAAACAAGATATTAAACCTTATAAGGCTAACAATGACCCTAGGGTATATTTGGCCTTTTTGGTAAATGATTGTATATATAACAGGTTTAGTAGAACTCTGGTATTGTGGTTGGCTGGATGATATGTATGTGATTACGTTTCCTACTGCATAGGTATCAGAGTGGTGTTTTGGGTATATCCTTGGTACCCATGGGTCTAGGTTATTTATGTTATTCAGATGAACAATATATCAGATTGTTTATGTTAAATGTTATTATAGAAAAAAATATATGGTAAATTAGGCAGGTCGTTCCAATTTCAGCTTTTGAAAATTTTTACTTTAGTATCCCTGTGAATAATTGCAAGCCCTATATTTGAATGAAATTATTTGCTCTCTCTTAACTAAGATTTTCGCAAACGATTAACCAACGTACTCCCTTTTGGGTTTTAGCAAAGTGTTACTCAAAACGTACTTTCTTTTTATCAAGAGTATCCTTTTAATTTCAGTTTTGTTCTCTACAGCCTACACTTAGCCTACAATACAATACAATATATAAAGGTGCTGAAAATAAAGAGTAAGGAAAGAAGAACACCGATATTTTTACGAGGTTCGGCTTATCTCTAGCCTACGTCCTCGCCTTTGGCCAATACCACCAAAGGATTCCACTAGACACTCCTTT
Source organism: Malania oleifera (assembly GCF_029873635.1). NCBI lineage: Eukaryota > Viridiplantae > Streptophyta > Magnoliopsida > Santalales > Ximeniaceae > Malania > Malania oleifera. The sequence continues at coordinate 16,203 of NW_026652031.1, forward strand.
TCGGGCAGCGCAATCTGTTTACAATTCCCTCTTTTACAGGTAGAGATCCCTCTCCAAGCGATACCCCACGCTTGGTTACAGTGATCCAATAGCCCTGAACCGTCAAGAAACAAGAAATAAGAAACAAGAAACAAGAAACAAGAAGAGAACTTGTGTACAAGAAACACTCTAAGATATAATAGGTTAGTACAACAATCAGCATAATATACTTCAATGCAAATTTAATATAAAGAAATTGAAGCTCAATGAAAACTTTATCACTAGATTAATCTTCCTTTGATTGAAAGATTCAAACTTTAAAACACAATTTCGTGTGAGATGATCAGCAAGAACTCAGTTGAGATACCAGCAAGATGTGAGCAAGAAAGCTTTTGAGAATTAAGAGCACTTGGGAGTATTAGATTGTTGAAAATATTTCTTGGTGATTAAAATCTTTGTCTTGAGGGCTATTTATAGAGTTTAAAAACTTAATTCTTTGCTTCCCAAGTTTACTTGGAGTGTTGATCAAGTTTGCAAAAAGATTGGAGCCAAAGAAACCAATTTTAAAAAGTTTTCTATTGCCAATTTTTAAAATTCCCTCGAGTGGTAGTTGCCTAGCATGACTAGTCAAGTGCCTGTCTTGATTATTTTTTAAAGTCAGAATATTGGCAGTTGCCTATCAAAACACAAGCAGGCGCCTCAGATGATAAGAAGGCACTTGTTAGGCTACCATCAGGCGCTTGGTACCTTTTTGTTTGTCAGTTCTTAAAATATACAAAATGGTTAGTGGCCTGGAAATGTTGGGCAGGCACTTGAGCTTTTAAAAACATTTGTATTTTAGGATTTGACTTTGAAAACTTTTTCCATTCGAGACCTTTTTTTTTTTTGATAACTTTGGAAATCATATTTCAAGGTCTTTAAAAATGCTTTCTTAAGATTTTAATTTGTCCTTAAAGAGTTTCAATACTTTTTATATTGAGTTGTACTTGAAGTACTTACATGAAAACTTCCTTAAGACTATATTCTTCAACTCTTGAAGTCTTCATGCATGTCCTTGCTTTGAGTCCTTTATTTGAGCTTTAAACATACATTGAGCTTCATAATATTTTGTCAAACTTTAAGCTTTCATAAAATATGTCAATCTTTAAACTTTAACATCCTTTGAGCTAAGCTTTGAACCACTTGTTCATATGATTTCATTTGCTTGAACTTGAGCTTTCTAACGTTTGATTTCTAAAACATTTCAACTTGGAAACATATCAAATTACCTTGATTTTTTATCATCAAAATAAGAATCGTAAGCCTTGTTAGGCTAACAAAAACAATTTAAATTTAAAATAGACTTAGCAAAGAGAACTCCCCCTTTAAAAAAAAAAAAAATTTAAAGAAAACTCTCCCTCTTTTTAGTATAGATTATGGCCATAAAAATTTTTATAGCTATTTGAAAGATATAGCAGTTAAGCCCAGAAATACTATAACTGGTCATTTAAGTTTAAATGAAATAACAAACATAGTCAGACCAGAATTATACACAAACTATTTCCATTTAATCACTATAACTTAAGAACATGTGGGATATGAAAAAGTAGGTTTGAGCAAAAAACTGTCTAACTAATTCACATTCATTTCAAATAAGATCAATGAACCAGTTAAGCAACACCTTTTTAAAATTTATAAACAATATAATTTCATGACAAGAAATTTCAAAACAATACAAGCACAATCATTAAATCATTTAAGCACATAAGTAAGATAAAAGATATATTCTATATAAGTTCAATTCTTACTTTTGAAAATGTATATATATATATATATATATGTATATATATATATATGTATATATATATACATATGTGGGTGTGTGTGTGTATAAAATTATGTGCCCTTAAATTTTTCGATAAATATTGTGATTGTTCTTGCTAAAAAAGAAACTTTAATCATAAAAGTCCAAGCAAGCTATGTTTTTCTGGTATACATTTAAACATAGAATATTCCAACAAATAACCAGAAAAACCAACCATATAGATCCTAAAATAGTTCAGACAATTTAATCCTAGATCATAAGGCGAAGCCTAAGACAACTGTAGCTAAACAACATGACATAATCTTAGATTTTCAATAAAATCATCATACTTTAAAGTGCATAAGCCACAGAAAATTTCAAAGCACATCTAAGCCAAAACTATTGGTGAGCATAACAAGATAGAAAATCATTTTTAGATTTGGGAAACTTTGCATAATAAAAACATTTTCAATAGGATATGAAAAACTTTGACAGACCCTTTTTAAATCCACCAATCATTTGATTTTACAAAAATATTTTCAAATTTAACACAGTAAAATCTATGCAATAAAACAGTGAAGGATTTATGAGAACTTGAACCTCAAAACAAGGATACACCGAAATATGAGTCGTTGTAATCTTTAATCAAATAGTGGTTAAGCTTATTGCAACTTGGATTTGATACCAATTGTTGGAATTGATGTGATCCAAAAAGAGGGAGGGGGTGAATTGGGTTTTAAAAATATTTTGGCTAATTTAAACACTTACACCGATTCATCACGTATCATATCCCATTTTAATTATGGTTGTGTATGCAAAAACTGAATAAGCAATATGTGCAAACATACACATGTATCTCATTTAAATTAAACGTGTGCATGCAAATTGTTATAACCATAAATGAACAAACATACACATGTTGAATTTAAAGTGCATAGATTAAATGAAATAAGGAGAGAATGACACACGATATTTTTTTATTGAGGTTCGTCCAAATTAGCCTACGTTCTCGGCTTGGGCATACCCCCCAAGGATTACACTAACTCTGCTCACTTAAACGGACGGAGCAGAAACCATTACAACCTTTCTTTATTGGGTAAGGTAAATCCCAGCTCAATTACAAGGTTAAGCCCAACTTCTCTCACTTACGGGGCAGAGACTCTCCAGTTCAATTTTCGAGCTGAACCCAGCCGGTCTCACTTACGGAGTTGAGAATCTCCAGTTCAATTCCGTACTAAACCCAGCCGATATAATAAAAATCATTTTCCTACATATAACATGACTCAAAAATAAGTTAGGATGTACACATTTAAGCTCATAAAATACACACTCTAATATGATATGAAATTGTGCTTAGTAGATAAGGGTGTAAAACAAATATTCTAATATTTGATGAAAGATATTTATGATAAAATGCATCAAAGATTTGAACCCTAATAAAATGATTCTCCAAAAAATATTTTCAGTTCTAAGTAGGAGAACCTAGGGTTTGCTTTTCAAATAGTTTTTGCACAAATAATATATATATATATATATATATATATATATATATATATTGATATGAAAAATGAGTATTATGTTCTCCAACAAGGATTTTTGCAAATGAAAAATATTTGGAGAATGTAGGAGTTAGTTCAAAGATATTTGTGCAATGAATACAAAAACAAATGCCCAAACAAAATACTCTCTTTAAAAAAATATTTCAAAGAATGTAATAAAGAAAGTTGGAGAGTATGAAAACTTTAACTCCAAAATGATATTTGAAATAAAACAGTATGTGGGGAAACTTTGATTAAGTAAAAAATTTGAGAGAAAAAGTCTGCTAATCAAAGTTACTAATCTGGAGTTATAAGGGGGTATTTATAGATTTTCCAAAAATTATGACAATTGGGGACACACTAGGTATTTTTTAAATTGTTTAATTAAAAATTAATTACATTTAAGCCCTTAAAAAAATTCGGAACCTGAGAGGTTCGGTCGACCACTTTACTGAGTTCGGTCGACTGTGGGAGTTTTGAACTAGGGATTTGATCGACCGTCTTAGGGCGATTTTGAACCCCTTCATAGGTTCAGTTAACCAAGGCAAGTTTGGTTGACCATTTTCTAAGGTTTGGTCGACCGTGGCCAAAATGAACTTCAAGGTTCGGTCGACCAAGTTGTTGGGTGTTAAACACATGTTGGTTCTGTAGCGACCTGCTTATTTACCATATATATATATATTTATACAATGATATTCTACATGCTCTGATACCATACTGGGATAATCCAATCATAAACCTAAGCAGCGAGAAGCATAAATCACATAGACATTATCATTTAAACATATGTATATACAGTACCACACAATACTAGAGTACTCCATGTTTCTCAAAATATACACATTTCACTGAAACCTCAAAATACCCTCAGCTAGATAGGGCAATACAAAAATCCTCCACTATACTCACTTTACTGACAGGGCACTACAAACGCCCCTCTATCTGCGAGCCTGGTCTGCTCGCCTACCTGGATCATCTGAAAAATGTTTCAACACTGAGATGAGCCAACGTTCAGCAAGATGATATATGTTATTACTAGTGTGTGCAAATGAGTTATCATATTATAAAATCAGCTTCCATATAATCATGTATATCTGGATCTATAAATACATTACAAATCATAATATCCATGACCATTTTCATGTTGTTTAACACGTCTGTATTTTAAGTTACTATTCAGAATACTTCTAACATACATAAGTAGATTCCTATCTCTATAAAATCAGTATATATATAATAATAACTGTAAACTTTCCCCTATGGATAACTGTATGTCATGATTTAACCTCTCATGACAGGGTTGTGCGGCCCGTAGGCTGGATCTATGTTGGTTGGCCGACCAGGTAAATCACTATATTCCCTCGGTCTGATCTGCCCTCCTCCACCAATATCTAATAGAGAGCCTGTTCACGTCAGGGCACTATATGATCGACCTACTGCCTATTATCTGAATAGGCAGTTGCACTCTGTAAACTGTAAACTGTATGTAGCTATGGTACTGTACTCTGTAAACTGTATGGTCCAACAGGGTCTGATACTATATACATATTCATATACACTCTTTCATTGTTTTCATCATATTTTCAAAATTACCATAACGCTATCTTTCTGTACTGTAAATACTGTAAGTGTAGCATCTCGATGCTATCTCTATATAACTGTCTATATGCTCTGTAATTGCTCTGTCTGTATACTATGTATGTTATGGTAATAGAAAACGTGGCGTACTATAAACTCTGTAAATCATAAAACTGGAACTGCATAATCATAATATCGCAACCGTAATTCATATAATCATGGTGTTAAAATCCGTAAAATTATGGTATTGTAATTCACATAATCATAGCACTAAAATATGTAAAATCATGAAACTACAATTCATAAAACATACTCCCATACTACATACATATTCTCAAGTCATACCATACTTTAATACATAATTTTCATAAATAAATAAAGTGTATAGTAATTTGAAACTTCCTAGCATAGCATATATCCCTTACCTTAACTTTGAAAAGCCTCTATGATAAACTGGCCTAACACCCGCAGGGCCTTCTACACAACACCCTAAAACCACATATGCCATAACATAATATCAGCATTTTTCTGCTTACATTATTTCCTATAACTGCCATAAGGCCAAAAGGGAACTAAAAGGCCTTACCCTGAATTTGAAATTATTTACAACTTTGTTTTCCCGACGATCCGCTTCGGCAGACCTGTGGAGAACTCCGCTAGGAGCGTCGTGATAGCTTCGGATCGTCGATCCAGTGACTGGTGGGGCCGAAAACGAAGAGAGAAGGGAGATAGTGGCGTAGAGAAAGAGAGGAGAGAGAGAGCTCAGTGAAAACTGAATAAAAATCCGGTTTTTATCTATTTATAGGCCAAATTCATCGATGAGACACGTCACTTCGTCGACAAGACACGTCACTTCATCAACAAGAAACGTCACTTCGTCGATGAATCCTTCAGTAACTTCGTCGACGAAGCCCTGTATTCGTCGACGAAATTCAGAGCAGCCCGAACCGTCTCTCGGTATCTTCTCGTCGACGAAACCTTGTATTTGTCGACGAAATCCTTCATACCTTCATCAAAGAAACCCTGTGTTCGTCGACAAAGCCTGGCAATTTCCTTAAAATTATTTTATTCTCCAAAATGCAATGTCGTCGACGAAGTCTTGGCCTCCTTCTGTTTCTATATCTATTTTCTCTCCCTCTTATTATTATTAAAATGCTATTATTCTTCGGGTCACTACAGGTTCGGTCAACCGAGAAAGATACGTTCAAAACATAACGATCGACCGAGTGAAGTCAATATGTTGACTTCTAACAGGTTTGTTCGACCGAGACATTTAAACTGCCAAGGATTCGGTCGACTGGCCTTTTAAATTAAGCGCAAAAATCCAACATCGGTCGACCAAAATCAGTTTTTGCCCCAAATTTGTATAATTGTAGTCTTTTAGGAAAAGGTTTTATGTGAAATGTGTTGGTCCATAGGGTCTGTCTATGGTCATTCTGAGCATTTTAATCAAATCATGTGGATGCATGCATTATTACAGACAAAAGATATATTAAAACTAAAATGCATATACAAATTAAATCAGATGTCTTCTTCTTGTTCTTTTACTATTCTGGTTCTTTATGGAATATGCCAAGTCATAGTAGGCTTTAAGTTCCATCTTGACTTCCATCGTTGTTTCTTTATGTGTGTATTAAATTAAAGGACTTGTTCTCATGCTAAATACACATAAGAAACATGTGTTTTGTTAGCATCAAAACAGGGATCAGACTCAAAAAGTAAACATATAGGGAGAGAAAGCTTAACACTACCGGTATTTTAATGTGGTTCAGCACCAAGCCTATGTCCACACCTTAAGACCAACTCAAGGATTCCACAATACACTAATAACTCCTTCATTGGCGAAGAAGCCTTACAACTCGAGAATAAATCCCTACACTTGGGAATAAATCCCTACCGCTCACCAAGAGTTGCAAGGTTCACCAAGAAGCCTTGCAAAATGGTTCACAAAAACCTAACAACATACGGTTCATAAAGAACCTTTACAAGAAGTTGGGTATTCAAAGGAATGCTCCACAAATGAGTCGATTTTGTTGGCCTTACAAGGCTTAAAACCTTGTTATCTTGTTTTGATGCTAACAAACAAGTGAAATTTAATGTATTTGTGTAAATAATGATATTTCAGGGTTTATACATGTGAAAGTAAGGTCAAAGTGCCCACAAGGATCAAATATGATGGAAGCAAGGTCAAAGTGCTCACAAAGATCAAATGAAGCTTAAATGAGCCAAGACATGAATTACTTGTTGAAGAATATGAGGACATGAATGAGTTGTTGAAAGCCAAGGCATATTAAAGTCAAAAGAGCCAAAGAAAGGCAAAGTAAGAAGGATTAAAGAATATGGAAGCTTGAATAAAGTATGGATTCAATCCAAAGACAAAGCATGAAGACTCAAGAACTTAGAATGTTAATATTTTAGAAGTCTCATGTGAGTGCTTTAATGTTTAAAATATTGTTTGAAATATTTTGAAGCTCTTAGGTTAACTTCTTAGACCTAGATACTTTTTAAAATACCTGAATAATATTTTTATAAGGTAAAAAATTATTTTAAAAAGGTTAGAATCATTTTTGGAATAAAGAGCACCAAAAAGAGTTTTTTCCCAAATGCTGTCAGTTTTTATACAGCCGCATTGAGGTGAATTTTTATCTATCAAAAGCTAATTATTTTAAATAGTTGTAAACATAAAAGTTGTAGGATTTTATCTTAGCTTTATTTTTACACCAAGAACACCTAATTTGGAGTTATACAGAAAAAAGTTATAGCCAAAACACTAAAATGGGGTCACTGCTGTCAGACATTTAAAAACTGTTCAACGGGAAAATTTTTAAAATTTTAATGCTTTAAATTATAGCCGTTTGAACCTTAAATATTCTAATAAATAGGGAAATTCTTTAAGCCTATAAATACATGGTTTTGAAAAACAAATAAAATGGAAGAGAATTGAAAAATCTGTTTTGAGAAGCTGAAAGTACTCTTGTTCTTCCTAAGTTCTCTTACTCACTCATTGAAAAATTCTTTTGCTGAGAATTCTGAAGTGCTGATCCTTCTTCCTTTGAATTCCTACATCTAATCCTATTCTAAGAAGGATATTGGTGAATTTTACACTTGAGCTTCATTTTATTTCCTATTGATATTTTACATTTAAGTATATAGTGCTGAAATTGTACTAACTTACTCTTTGTGAGAGTATACTTGTACGCAGATGTTATCTTATGTTTCTTGTAGTTCATTAACGTTCCAAGGTGTTTGGATCGTTGGCTAAGTAAGGAGATATTGCTTAGAGAGGCGGACTCTAGCCTATGTAAGGAGTGACCGAACGAGAGAATATCGTTTGGAGAAGGTAGGCTCTAGCCTTAACCAAGGAATGTTGTAAACGGTTTTGTTCTACCCGTTAACGGAACAGGTTTAGTGAATCCTTTGGTGGTTTGCCAAAGGCAAGGACGTAGGCTGGGTATAAGTCGAACCTTGTAAAAATCTCCGTCTCACTCTCTCTTTCCCTATTCTTTATTTTCAGTACATATTTAAATTGTGTGGATAATTTCAATTGAAAATCAAATATACTACGCATATTTGGAAATCAAGTAAACTTAAAGATTAATTTTGATTTGGGTTGCGGAAACCGAAAGGGTGTACGTTAGTGAAACCATATCTTGCGGAAACCATACGAGAGTACGTTTCTTGGTTAAACACTCAAAGATAAATTAACTGAAAGTTTATTTGAGTTTTGAATATTTGGAAAGAGTAATTGAATGTTGTATTGAACATCATATTAAGCAAATCCATATATACAAGGCTTGATTAAAATTTATATCTAGGGCTGACTACAAAAGCTTTATTGTGTTTGTGAAAGGATTGTTGAATATTAAATTACATTCTTCACAAAGTTTTCAAATTCATAATCATGCCGCTTATATAAACAAACAAACAATCTCAAGATCTTATATTACCAAGTGCTGAATACCTTATATCTTGGTTTGATTGTTTGATGTTTAACTTGTACTTGGCAAATAAATTGATTGTTTGGTTTGAAGATTGTGTTTAATTGATTGGTTGTTTAATTGTGTTATTGATTGGATAAAAGAACTAAGTTCTTGTGTGATTGGTGAAATTAAACAAACAAGTTAAGGAGTAGGTTAAGTGTTTAAAGAAGTTAAGGATTCTTAAAAGAAGTTAAAAGAAATTTTAGAAAGCCAATTCACCCCTTTTCTTGGGAAGCTATTTCTAATTTCAGATTTCAAATACAAACCAAATCTCACACTATTCTCTCAAAAATTGAATCACACAAAATTAAAGAGTAATAGAGAATTGAGCACTTATGATGAATAACTAATATGCAAAGTGTAATAACCCAACCCTCTAAGTGGGTCCGGAGTGCTACTAATCCATTCATTTACCTGATAATCCACATTCTAATATCATGTACACAGCGGAAAACATAAATATAATCTCCACGAATATAATACCAGAGTTTATTATTTCTATCTATAATCCAAAATAACTAATCATCACCTATATTCTCATATATACACATATCTCCAAAAACATTAAGTATTCACAAACATCAATTTCTCGGAGGACTTAAAACATAAAACATAAAACATAAAATTTATACATTCCCAAAAGTATCATTAGAAATTATACCCTTTCTATTACTATCTCCCAAAATGATATAACAACCTTGAGCCCTCTAAGCTCAATCTCATGGAGGTTCTGAAAAATAATAATTTGTATTTTGGTGAAACACATCTCAGTAAGGGAAGAAACAATATATTAAAACCACGTTTGGCTAACATGAGGTTTGTAAATAACATAAGTACACGTTTTCATCATTTGCAAATCATTAGCATAATTTATGAAATCATTTCTTATTCCTAATCAAACACATGCAAGAAATTTTACCAACGAGATTACCCAAGGATAGGGGTGATTACCCATACAAGTAACACCCCTCTGCTCTGATACTTTAGGTACTCCAAAGGTCACAACTAAAGCATACCAGAGCACTCAACTTACTCAGTAAGCCCCTAGGTAGTGATGTAATCTCGTACTCACACAATTCATACAAAGGTTTACCAGTGAAGGCCCCGAGAATAAGGAAATCTATCCGCCCATACAAGTAGTTTCCCTCTGCTCTAGCATGTTTTGTAGCCTACTGCTACACCTGCTACAACCAGGACACTCGCCTTTCTTAGCAGGCACTCAGGCGAAGAGTTCGCCTTGCCCAAACGTAACATGTTCTACTAGTATAAATACCGATAATATCATAATACGTTATTCTGTCTGCCATTATTCAGTAATTCACATTTGTTCATATTCTCAGCTTTGTCATTTCGTAGTGTTTCACTTTACTTGATTCTTTCTCATTTTACATTGTTTACATTTCACATTTCATTTCCATTTCATTCATTTTCATTTCCATTTCATTTCATAACATATCCACCATCTTTCAGCTATTTTATCCAGCATTTTTCAACTATTTTACCAAACATCTTTCAACTGTTTTATCCAATATTTTTCAACTATTTTACCTAACATCTTTTAACTATTTTACCAAACATTTTTCAGCTGTTTTACCTAATATCTTTCAACTGTTTTATATGATTACATTAACACTCACATACAACATATTTCATATAACATTTTCATACTTAGTTCATTTCCTGTATAACCTGCATCTCGTACATATAATATATTTCTACACAAAATTCCTATTTACTCATGCCACACTATTTTGCAGTAAAATTCATATATATTCCCTATAAAAATAAGCCAACCAACATTTAACGTTCATATAGTGAAAATATACTTTTTATTTCTTAGATAATTATCCTGAAAATATTATTCAATTACATCGGTTCATTTTCACATATACGTATCTAAATAAACAACCCTATGCTCACAAAACGTAATTTAAATTATTGACATTTTAATCCTATACAAAAACATATATACGTATATACATAACATATTTCATTTTCCAATTAATTCATAAAAATTTGATTTAATATATATTCCCTTTTACCTGATTTCTTGAACTACGCCAACATGGACCCCAAAAAGATACCTGCGGCGCTCACTCGTGCCCTGAAATAAAAATCTTAATTCCATTAAATCGACCATAAATAAAATATTATTTTAATATTTCCTAAGCTCTTAAATTTCAAATAAATGATTATACACTCAAAGATAACCAATTTACTTATTTTCTCAAATCTTACTCTCGCTTTGGAGTGGGGCCTAAGAAACCCAAATTAGAAATTTACTCCTACCAAAATGACAACGATCACGACTAGGACTCCATGGTGATACCCGATCGTCAATTTAACGGCAGATCTAAGGAAAATTTGAAGAAATAAGGAAAATTTATCTTACCCCAAGAATGGTACCTACGTTGCTCCCACGACGAATCTACTTCAACAGATATGTCAGTGACAAAGTTATGAACCCAAAAGTACCTTTCGTTTCTCGATCGGCTGAATATACGCCGAGAAATTGAGATTAGAGAAGAGACACAGACGGGAAGGGGGCTGGCAGAGGAGAAGAACGAAGACGAGAGATCGGAGGGCGAGGAGAGAGGCGCTGCAGAGTTTTTGACTCTTCTTTTGGAAACTTCTAAGGAAGCTTTACTAATGGGATATG